>NC_137505.1:16820000-16877500 GCF_041902795.1 Electrophorus electricus | reverse complement strand
GACTTATTTTCCCAATAACCAAAATGTCAGTGCAGCATTCTAGAAATGTCACAATGCATATGACATCACAACATCTTTGACGTCACTACAAGTATATAAAGGTGAGCGCAAGCATTTATATGTCATTTCACTTGACAGATTTCAGCAGTTATAAAGTTGGAAGACAATAGAGTGAATTAAACCTAATCGTAGGTCAACTTTCCAGAACAAGGTACGGTTGAATAAGTCAATTTTGTAATTACAGAAGGCTATTTTCCATCTAATTGTATGTGTATGTATCTGTCTGTCTGTCTAAATGTCCGCTTAGCTACTATAGCTAGAGCTTTTCTAATTTTATGATGAACGGTCTGTCTGCTGTAGTTTTATATAGTTATGGAATGCATTGACGTTCCACCTGTTTTCTCACACAAGGCTTTATGTCAAGCATAAGCGACTGCTTTTTATGCTATTTAGATTTTGCTGTTTTAAAGGTACAAGACAAGTAATATAAGTGATTAAACCAAATTTCATCACCATACCCGCCCTTTCATGTTAGATTGCTGTCTGTCCACCAAACTGTAAAAATGATTTATGCTTTTGACTTCATATCGCCTTTTCAGAACAAAGTATTCCAGGAGAGTCTTAAGAAAACTTGGACCAGGACAAATGGAGAAACAGAAGCGTCTTTTAGGCAGGAAGATGTAAGGCCTTTGCACTACAATGTTAAAAAATCTTAGAATAACAATATTAATTTTAAATGATTCTTATTTATACAGCATATTCCTTATAGAACCCAAAAGCTCAAGGTGCTTTACACTGCAATGAACGAACAGTATTCAGTAATAAAACATTGATCAAATAAAACAGTTAAAAGTCACAAAATATAAATGTAGAAAATGAAATTAATTGAAACAGAATTTAAATTAAACCGGCTAAACAACCTGAACAATTAGATCAAGCTAAACAAGCCACTCTTTAATCTGTATTAAACACCAATAGAGCTTGCACTCTAAATACTTTCTGGACTATTCCAAAGTATCGGAACGATGAAACATGAAACAGATGAAACATGTTTCATCAACCTTGTTATTTTAAAAGATTAGGAAGTAATGTTAAAGGAATCAGTCTTATTTTCCTTATAATGTGCTAAAGTAGAATAAAATAATTTTGATTGTATTGTGCAATTAACAAAATACAACATGGACCTGAGCTCTATCAGTGATTCATCCATTAAATAGAGATTAAGAAAAACAATCTATAAACTTAGACACAAGCTCTCTCAAAATGATTTGACCATGGATTTTAGTTCAGGCTGTTGATGTTTGAAGAATGACAAACGAACAACATTTCCTTATATATTTTTGTTGTTTCCATAGTAAAATTCCTTCACCTCCAAAAGTGACACGGGCTTCTTCAGTATTTAAAAAGGTGAGTTTAAAATGGCCAAATTTGTTATTCATCAGAAAATGGAATTGTTGCTAATAAGTGAGATGTCAGCACAGTTGTTATGTTATCCTGATATTTAATTTCTTTTTATTCAACCTCCTCTATGGTTCTCAAAACAAGAGCAAGTCAAAAAGCACAAGACAAAACGAGAATAAACCTGTGAGGAATGACAGCAAAATGCTCCTTGATAGAGCCAAAAAAATCATCCCAGACTTGGAGAAGCTCGATATTGCACCAATCTTGACCCATTTTGTGATGGATCTGACTCATGAGTATGCCATTTTTAAACCTTTTCTTCTTCTTCTTCTTCTTCTTCTTCTTCTTCTTCTTCTTCTTCTTCTTCTTCTGCTTTTTCAATTTATCATTTTTATTTTTGGTATAATTTTGAATGTATGAGATTTTTAGCATAAATATTAATTATAGTTCTAAAGAATGCTTTTATTCACATTCATTAAGGCAGTGGACATCTATCCGGAAAGCAATCCCTAGTCCAGTAAGTCATACTACATTGCTTACACTTCAACATATTTTAAATGGGATTCATATTAATTCTAAACCAAACAACCAAAACCATTTTGGAGCAATTTTCAATGTTCGCCTTTCTATGTTATCTCTCCTTTCTTTCACAGGAGACAAAGGTCATGATCTCTCATATGGGTTCATTCATTGCGGACATTGTCACTGAAGTAACTGTGATGGGTCTTCTTTCATCTCTGGAAGAAATGTTAGATGTTGATCTAAGATCAGTGTTGCTTTCAAATTCCAAGAAGGAAACTGCAGATTTGCTGAATGCTTTCCGTACCAGATATCGTGAGATAAATCATTCAGCTTCAGTCCACGTGAAGGAGGGGACAGCTCATATGGACTCTCTAAGCAGAGATGTTAAGACTGCAGTTATTGATACACATCGCAGTTGCCTAGATGACTATGAGAGAGACCAAATTGTGATGAAATTCCACTCTACTATGGAAGATACAAATTCAGAAGCAGTGAGTGAGGTTCTGATAGGAGATACTGAGAGTCTGACATCGTTATCCTCAGATGTCCATGACGATGGTACATCTAGACCTATAAGTACCATTCCTATAGCTGGCTCTCCGGTTTCGAATATGCTTCAGCGCTTTGATGATGAGATGGAGGAATTTTCTGAACTGTCACAAGACATCAATCCCCGCATAAAAGGAAGGACACATTTTTTGTCCCATCATTTAATAAATCCTGACCTTGAAGGGGTCTCATCTTGTGAGCTCTGTGGTATGGTCATGCCAATCTACCTAGAGCAGGATGACTTGAAATCATCACAGGCATCATCAGAGCTATGCACAGATAGTAGGAACACCTCCTCCGACGTCATGGCAAGCCAAGTTATGGAGTTGGTTGTCCCACCCTCTGTGAAGAAGGCTCAAGAGTCCCCCAGTGTACACAATGACTGGTCTTCCCTGTTCAGCATCGATATACATAGCTCTCCATCACTACAGTCTGAGATGTCTGCTAGGTCACCATGTACTGAGCCTGCTCTGGACAATCAGAGCAAAACCATGAAAGCCCAGAAGGGGAGATTGCATTTCCTATTCCCCTTCAGTAAGGTCTCAAAGAACTTAAAGGTAAAACATTTGACTTATTTCTTATTTAGATTTTGTTACATTATTAATTTTTAAAGTAGTGCATATTTGAATTTCATTTCACACTGAATGTGTATATATCACTTTGCATAAATGACATAATTTGTTCTAAATTATATTCTGTTGCATTATTACTGGTTTGTATCTGTACTTTTAGTTATAAATGTACTTATGCTCTGATATTTTTCTACTAAATCATTGTTTTGTTTTTGTTAGAAACTCAAAAAGAAAAGCAAGGAGCACCCTAACAATGTAGCTGCTGCTGCAACTACAGGTAAGAACATATTGCTAGAAACACATATGACAATTTAGTTGTTAGACAGAATATCACAGTTATATCCATTTTTTAAAAATCAATAACTTTTTTGTCTTATGATAGGTAGTGAAGATGTTTCCCCCATCTCGTCACGTTTCACGAGGATGTTATCGTTCTTTACAAGGCAACGCTCAAATCATCAATAAAGCCTGAAACATCAATTTGCTGAAAATGTGCAAAAATGGCTGGTTTTTGATTACATTTACATTTACATTTACAGTATTTAGCAGATGCTCTTATCCAGAGCGTCTTACAAAAGTGCTTTGTCCTTTACTCATAGAATATCTTAGTACAGTACAGTAGGTTAGAGTCCCACATAGCAATGAACTAGAATACTGTAGAATACAGGGATCAATGCTGATACCTAGAAGTACAAAATACATAAGGTCTATCTTAAACAATGATAAGTGCAATAAACAATAAGTGCTAGAGTTTTTTAAACAACATAAACAATACCCTACAATAAGTACAAATTTAGTCAGTCAATATGGGAGCAGTGTCAGTTGTCCTTTAACTAGTCTGCAAATAGATGAGTCTTCAGTCTGCATTTGAAGACTGCAAGGGACTCTGCTGACCGGACAGCAAGTGGGAGTTCATTTCACCATCTTGGAGCCAGGACAGAAAATAGTCTCGATGCTTGTCGTCAATGAGAACTGAAGCAAGGAATTTCAAGCCGAGCCGTACTTGAGGTTCAACGTGCTCGAGCAGCGGATCGCGCTTTGACCATTGACTTCATGTATGAAGGGGATGATCCATTTTTGGCTTTTGTAGGCAAGCATCAAAGTTTTAAATCTGATGCGTGCAGCTACTGGGAGCCAGTGAAGGGAGTGCAGCAGTGGAGTAACGTGTAAACTTCGGAAGATTGAAGACCAGTCGTGCTGCTGCATTCTGGACAAGTTGTAGAGGGCTGATGGCTCTTAGAGGAAGACCAGCAAATAGCGAGTTGCAGTAGTCTAGCCTTGAGATTACAAGAGACTGCACAAGCACCTCGGTAGCTTCCTGTGAGTGAACGGGCCGAATCCTTCGTATGTTACAAAGGAGAAATCTGCAAGACCATGTTAGATTAGAGAAGAATGTCAAAGGCTGCTGAAAGGACTAGAAGAATCAAAACAGATGACTGTTTGGCAGCTTTACCTGCATGAAGCTTTTTCGTCACATGCTATGAGGGCCGTGTCTGTAGAATGTGCCGGTTTGTAGCCAGACCGATTGATCACTTTATGCAAGTGCATGTACAACCAATGTTTCAGGAACTTCTTACTTATTAGGTTTCATACCTCAAATGTTAATCAAAATGAAGATTTTGAGGAAAATACGTTTAATATGTAACTTTTCTCCAAAATATACCCACCACTTTACTGGATATTATTGTTACTGACTTGTTCACAAACAGTAAATGTCATTCTTTGCAGTACAAATCTTTGTAAACTTTGCAGAGAATTAATCTCTTATTAGTATTCTTTAAGTCTTTGGTTTGGCCTTTTTTGGTGCAAATATTGTTCGAAACTGGATGTTTGACAAATCACATTACTTTTTGTTACACACAAAAGGGTCTCTATACGAAAAAAAAGTTGAAAGTCATATAAGGGTTCTTTTGAAGAAAGATGTACCCATCTACCAGTCCCCATCTATCAGCTACTTACTCGGCTGCTGCTAAAAATAGGGATTTCAAATATTTTTTGAACTATTGACTTATTTTCCCAATAACCAAAATGTCAGTGCAGCATTCTAGAAATGTCACAATTGTCACAATGTCACAATGATTATTCTTTATGTCTTTGGTTTGGCCTTTTTTGGGGCAAATATTGTTTGAAACTGGATGTTTGACAAATCACGTTATTTTTTGTTACACACAAAAGGGTCTCTATACGAAAAAAAAGTTGAAAGTCATATAAGGGTTCTTTTGAAGAAAGATGTACCCGTCTACCAGTACCCATCTATCAGCTACTTACTCGGCTGCTGCTAAAAATAGGGATTTCAAATATTTTTTGAACTATTGACTTATTTTCCCAATAACCAAAATGTCAGTGCAGCATTCTAGAAATGTCACAATGCATATGACATCACAACAGCGTTGACGTCACTACAAGTATATAAAGGTGAGCGCAAGCATTTATATGTCATTTCACTTGACAGATTTCAGCAGTTATAAAGTTGGAAGACAATAGAGTGAATTAAACCTAATCGTAGGTCAACTTTCCAGAACAAGGTACGGTTGAATAAGTCAATTTTGTAATTACAGAAGGCTATTTTCCATCTAATTGTATGTGTATGTACCTGTCTTTCTGTCTATATGTCCACTTAGCTACTATAGCTAGAGCTTTTCTAATTTTATGATGAACGGTCTGTCTGCTGTAGTTTTATATAGTTATGGAATGCATTGACGTTCCACCTGTTTTCTCACACAAGGCTTTATGTCAAGCATAAGCGACTGCTTTTTATGCTATTTAGATTTTGCTGTTTTAAAGGTACAAGACAAGTAATATAAGTGATTAAACCAAATTTCATCACCATACCCGCCCTTTCATGTTAGATTGCTGTCTGTCCACCAAACTGTAAAAATGATTTATGCTTTTGACTTCATATCGCCTTTTCAGAACAAAGTATTCCAGGAGAGTCTTAAGAAAACTTGGACCAGGACAAATGGAGAAACAGAAGCGTCTTTTAGGCAGGAAGATGTAAGGCCTTTGCACTACAATGTTAAAAAATCTTAGAATAACAATATTAATTTTAAATGATTCTTATTTATACAGCATATTCCTTATAGAACCCAAAAGCTCAAGGTGCTTTACACTGCAATGAACGAACAGTATTCAGTAATAAAACATTGATCAAATAAAACAGTTAAAAGTCACAAAATATAAATGTAGAAAATGAAATTAATTGAAACAGAATTTAAATTAAACCGGCTAAACAACCTGAACAATTAGATCAAGCTAAACAAGCCACTCTTTAATCTGTATTAAACACCAATAGAGCTTGCACTCTAAATACTTTCTGGACTATTCCAAAGTATCGGAACGATGAAACATGAAACAGATGAAACATGTTTCATCAACCTTGTTATTTTAAAAGATTAGGAAGTAATGTTAAAGGAATCAGTCTTATTTTCCTTATAATGTGCTAAAGTAGAATAAAATAATTTTGATTGTATTGTGCAATTAACAAAATACAACATGGACCTGAGCTCTATCAGTGATTCATCCATTAAATAGAGATTAAGAAAAACAATCTATAAACTTAGACACAAGCTCTCTCAAAATGATTTGACCATGGATTTTAGTTCAGGCTGTTGATGTTTGAAGAATGACAAACGAACAACATTTCCTTATATATTTTTGTTGTTTCCATAGTAAAATTCCTTCACCTCCAAAAGTGACACGGGCTTCTTCAGTATTTAAAAAGGTGAGTTTAAAATGGCCAAATTTGTTATTCATCAGAAAATGGAATTGTTGCTAATAAGTGAGATGTCAGCACAGTTGTTATGTTATCCTGATATTTAATTTCTTTTTATTCAACCTCTTCTATGGTTCTCAAAACAAGAGCAAGTCAAAAAGCACAAGACAAAACGAGAATAAACCTGTGAGGAATGACAGCAAAATGCTCCTTGATAGAGCCAAAAAAATCATCCCAGACTTGGAGAAGCTCGATATTGCACCAATCTTGACCCATTTTGTGATGGATCTGACTCATGAGTATGCCATTTTTAAACCTTTTCTTCTTCTTCTTCTTCTTCTTCTTCTTCTTCTTCTTCTTCTTCTGCTTTTTCAATTTATCATTTTTATTTTTGGTATAATTTTGAATGTATGAGATTTTTAGCATAAATATTAATTATAGTTCTAAAGAATGCTTTTATTCACATTCTTTTAGGCAGTGGACATCTATCTGGAAAGCAATCCCTAGTCCAGTAAGTCATACTACATTGCTTACACATCAACATATTTTAAATGGGATTCATATTAATTCTAAACCAAACAACCAAAACCATTTTGGAGCAATTTTCAATGTTCGCCTTTCTATGTTATCTCTCCTTTCTTTCACAGGAGACAAAGGTCATGATCTCTCATATGGGTTCATTCATTGCGGACATTGTCACTGAAGTAACTGTGATGGGTCTTCTTTCATCTCTGGAAGAAATGTTAGATGTTGATCTAAGATCAGTGTTGCTTTCAAATTCCAAGAAGGAAACTGCAGATTTGCTGAATGCTTTCCGTACCAGATATCGTGAGATAAATCATTCAGCTTCAGTCCACGTGAAGGAGGGGACAGCTCATATGGACTCTCTAAGCAGAGATGTTAAGACTGCAGTTATTGATACACATCGCAGTTGCCTAGATGACTATGAGAGAGACCAAATTGTGATGAAATTCCACTCTACTATGGAAGATACAAATTCAGAAGCAGTGAGTGAGGTTCTGATAGGAGATACTGAGAGTCTGACATCGTTATCCTCAGATGTCCATGACGATGGTACATCTAGACCTATAAGTACCATTCCTATAGCTGGCTCTCCGGTTTCGAATATGCTTCAGCGCTTTGATGATGAGATGGAGGAATTTTCTGAACTGTCACAAGACATCAATCCCCGCATAAAAGGAAGGACACATTTTTTGTCCCATCATTTAATAAATCCTGACCTTGAAGGGGTCTCATCTTGTGAGCTCTGTGGTATGGTCATGCCAATCTACCTAGAGCAGGATGACTTGAAATCATCACAGGCATCATCAGAGCTATGCACAGATAGTAGGAACACCTCCTCCGACGTCATGGCAAGCCAAGTTATGGAGTTGGTTGTCCCACCCTCTGTGAAGAAGGCTCAAGAGTCCCCCAGTGTACACAATGACTGGTCTTCCCTGTTCAGCATCGATATACATAGCTCTCCATCACTACAGTCTGAGATGTCTGCTAGGTCACCATGTACTGAGCCTGCTCTGGACAATCAGAGCAAAACCATGAAAGCCCAGAAGGGGAGATTGCATTTCCTATTCCCCTTCAGTAAGGTCTCAAAGAACTTAAAGGTAAAACATTTGACTTATTTCTTATTTAGATTTTGTTACATTGTTAATTTTTAAAGTAGTGCATATTTGAATTTCATTTCACACTGAATGTGTATATATCACTTTGCATAAATGACATAATTTGTTCTAAATTATATTCTGTTGCATTATTACTGGTTTGTATCTGTACTTTTAGTTATAAATGTACTTATGCTCTGATATTTCTCTACTAAATCATTGTTTTGTTTTTGTTAGAAACTCAAAAAGAAAAGCAAGGAGCACCCTAACACTGTAGCTGCTGCTGCAACTACAGGTAAGAACATATTGCTAGAAACACATATGACAATTTAGTTGTTAGACAGAATATCACAGTTATATCCATTTTTTAAAAATCAATAACTTTTTTGTCTTATGATAGGTAGTGAAGATGTTTCCCCCATCTCGTCACGTTTCACGAGGATGTTATCGTTCTTTACAAGGCAACGCTCAAATCATCAATAAAGCCTGAAACATCAATTTGCTGAAAATGTGCAAAAATGGCTGGTTTTTGATTACATTTACATTTACATTTACAGTATTTAGCAGATGCTCTTATCCAGAGCGTCTTACAAAAGTGCTTTGTCCTTTACTCATAGAATATCTTAGTACAGTACAGTAGGTTAGAGTCCCACATACCAATGAACTAGAATACTGTAGAATACAGGGATCAATGCTGATACCTAGAAGTACAAAATACATAAGGTCTATCTTAAACAATGATAAGTGCAATAAACAGTAAGTGCTAGAGTTTTTTAAACAACATAAACAATACCCTACAATAAGTACAAATTTAGTCAGTCAATATGGGAGCAGTGTCAGATGTCCTTTAACTAGTCTGCAAATAGATGAGTCTTCAGTCTGCATTTGAAGACTGCAAGGGACTCTGCTGACCGGACAGCAAGTGGGAGTTCATTTCACCATCTTGGAGCCAGGACAGAAAATAGTCTCGATGCTTGTCGTCAATGAGAACTGAAGCAAGGAATTTCAAGCCGAGCCGTACTTGAGGTTCAACGTGCTCGAGCAGCGGATCGCGCTTTGACCATTGACTTCATGTATGAAGGGGATGATCCATTTTTGGCTTTTGTAGGCAAGCATCAAAGTTTTAAATCTGATGCGTGCAGCTACTGGGAGCCAGTGAAGGGAGTGCAGCAGTGGAGTAACGTGTAAACTTCGGAAGATTGAAGACCAGTCGTGCTGCTGCATTCTGGACAAGTTGTAGAGGGCTGATGGCTCTTAGAGGAAGACCAGCAAATAGCGAGTTGCAGTAGTCTAGCCTTGAGATTACAAGAGACTGCACAAGCACCTCGGTAGCTTCCTGTGAGAGAACGGGCCGAATCCTTCGTATGTTACAAAGGAGAAATCTGCAAGACCATGTTAGATTAGAGAAGAATGTCAAAGGCTGCTGAAAGGACTAGAAGAATCAAAACAGATGACTGTTTGGCAGCTTTACCTGCATGAAGTTTTTTCGTCACATGCTATGAGGGCCGTGTCTGTAGAATGTGCCGGTTTGTAGCCAGACCGATTGATCACTTTATGCAAGTGCATGTACAACCAATGTTTCAGGAACTTCTTACTTATTAGGTTTCATACCTCAAATGTTAATCAAAATGAAGATTTTGAGGAAAATACGTTTAATATGTAACTTTTCTCCAAAATATACCCACCACTTTACTGGATATTATTGTTACTGACTTGTTCACAAACAGTAAATGTCATTCTTTGCAGTACAAATCTTTGTAAACTTTGCAGAGAATTAATCTCTTATTAGTATTCTTTAAGTCTTTGGTTTGGCCTTTTTTGGTGCAAATATTGTTCGAAACTGGATGTTTGACAAATCACATTACTTTTTGTTACACACAAAAGGGTCTCTATACGAAAAAAAAGTTGAAAGTCATATAAGGGTTCTTTTGAAGAAAGATGTACCCATCTACCAGTCCCCATCTATCAGCTACTTACTCGGCTGCTGCTAAAAATAGGGATTTCAAATATTTTTTGAACTATTGACTTATTTTCCCAATAACCAAAATGTCAGTGCAGCATTCTAGAAATGTCACAATTGTCACAATGTCACAATGATTATTCTTTATGTCTTTGGTTTGGCCTTTTTTGGGGCAAATATTGTTTGAAACTGGATGTTTGACAAATCACGTTATTTTTTGTTACACACAAAAGGGTCTCTATACGAAAAAAAAGTTGAAAGTCATATAAGGGTTCTTTTGAAGAAAGATGTACCCGTCTACCAGTACCCATCTATCAGCTACTTACTCGGCTGCTGCTAAAAATAGGGATTTCAAATATTTTTTGAACTATTGACTTATTTTCCCAATAACCAAAATGTCAGTGCAGCATTCTAGAAATGTCACAATGCATATGACATCACAACAGCGTTGACGTCACTACAAGTATATAAAGGTGAGCGCAAGCATTTATATGTCATTTCACTTGACAGATTTCAGCAGTTATAAAGTTGGAAGACAATAGAGTGAATTAAACCTAATCGTAGGTCAACTTTCCAGAACAAGGTACGGTTGAATAAGTCAATTTTGTAATTACAGAAGGCTATTTTCCATCTAATTGTATGTGTATGTACCTGTCTTTCTGTCTAAATGTCCACTTAGCTACTATAGCTAGAGCTTTTCTAATTTTATGATGAACGGTCTGTCTGCTGTAGTTTTATATAGTTATGGAATGCATTGACGTTCCACCTGTTTTCTCACACAAGGCTTTATGTCAAGCATAAGTGACTGCTTTTTATGCTATTTAGATTTTGCTGTTTTAAAGGTACAAGACAAGTAATATAAGTGATTAAACCAAATTTCATCACCATACCCGCCCTTTCATGTTAGATTGCTGTCTGTCCACCAAACTGTAAAAATGATTTATGCTTTTGACTTCACATCGCCTTTTCAGAACAAAGTATTCCAGGAGAGTCCTAAGAAAACTTGGACCAGGACAAATGGAGAAACAGAAGCGTCTTTTAGGCAGGAAGATGTAAGGCCTTTGCACTACAATGTTAAAAAATCTTAGAATAACAATATTAATTTTAAATGATTCTTATTTATACAGCATATTCCTTATAGAACCCAAAAGCTCAAGGTGCTTTACACTGCAATGAATGAACAGTATTTAGTAATAAAACATTGATCAAATAAAACAGTTAAAAGTCACAAAATATAAATGTAGAAAATGAAATTAATTGAAACAGAATTTAAATTAAACCGGCTAAACAAGCTGAACAATTAGATCAAGCTAAACAAGCCACTCTTTAATCTGTATTAAACACCAAGAGAGCTTGCACTCTAAATACTTTCTGGACTATTCCAAAGTATCGGAACGATGAAACATGAAACAGATGAAACATGTTTCATCAACCTTGTTATTTTAAAAGATTAGGAAGTAATGTTAAAGGAATCAGTCTTATTTTCCTTATAATGTGCTAAAGTAGAATAAAATAATTTTGATTGTATTGTGCAATTAACAAAATACAACATGGACCTGAGCTCTATCAGTGATTCATCCATTAAATAGAGAATAAGAATAACAATCTATAAACTTAGACACAAGCTCTCTCAAAATAATTTGACCATGGATTTTAGTTCAGGCTGTTGATGTTTGAAGAATGACAAACGAACAACATTTCCTTATATATTTTTGTTGTTTCCATAGTAAAATTCCTTCACCTCCAAAAGTGACACGGGCTTCTTCAGTATTTAAAAAGGTGAGTTTAAAATGGCCAAATTTGTTATTCATCAGAAAATGGAATTGTTGCTAATAAGTGAGATGTCAGCACAGTTGTTATGTTATCCTGATATTTAATTTCTTTTTATTCAACCTCTTCTATGGTTCTCAAAACAAGAGCAAGTCAAAAAGCACAAGACAAAACGAGAATAAACCTGTGAGGAATGACAGCAAAATGCTCCTTGATAGAGCCAAAAAAATCATCCCAGACTTGGAGAAGCTCGATATTGCACCAATCTTGACCCATTTTGTGATGGATCTGACTCATGAGTATGCCATTTTTAAACCTTTTCTTCTTCTTCTTCTTCTTCTTCTTCTTCTTCTTCTTCTGCTTTTTCAATTTATCATTTTTATTTTTGGTATAATTTTGAATGTATGAGATTTTTAGCATAAATATTAATTATAGTTCTAAAGAATGCTTTTATTCACATTCTTTTAGGCAGTGGACATCTATCCGGAAAGCAATCCCTAGTCCAGTAAGTCATACTACATTGCTTACACATCAACATATTTTAAATGGGATTCATATTAATTCTAAACCAAACAACCAAAACCATTTTGGAGCAATTTTCAATGTTCGCCTTTCTATGTTATCTCTCCTTTCTTTCACAGGAGACAAAGGTCATGATCTCTCATATGGGTTCATTCATTGCGGACATTGTCACTGAAGTAACTGTGATGGGTCTTCTTTCATCTCTGGAAGAAATGTTAGATGTTGATCTAAGATCAGTGTTGCTTTCAAATTCCAAGAAGGAAACTGCAGATTTGCTGAATGCTTTCCGTACCAGATATCGTGAGATAAATCATTCAGCTTCAGTCCACGTGAAGGAGGGGACAGCTCATATGGACTCTCTAAGCAGAGATGTTAAGACTGCAGTTATTGATACACATCGCAGTTGCCTAGATGACTATGAGAGAGACCAAATTGTGATGAAATTCCACTCTACTATGGAAGATACAAATTCAGAAGCAGTGAGTGAGGTTCTGATAGGAGATACTGAGAGTCTGACATCGTTATCCTCAGATGTCCATGACGATGGTACATCTAGACCTATAAGTACCATTCCTATAGCTGGCTCTCCGGTTTCGAATATGCTTCAGCGCTTTGATGATGAGATGGAGGAATTTTCTGAACTGTCACAAGACATCAATCCCCGCATAAAAGGAAGGACACATTTTTTGTCCCATCATTTAATAAATCCTGACCTTGAAGGGGTCTCATCTTGTGAGCTCTGTGGTATGGTCATGCCAATCTACCTAGAGCAGGATGACTTGAAATCATCACAGGCATCATCAGAGCTATGCACAGATAGTAGGAACACCTCCTCCGACATCATGGCAAGCCAAGTTATGGAGTTGGTTGTCCCACCCTCTGTGAAGAAGGCTCAAGAGTCCCCCAGTGTACACAATGACTGGTCTTCCCTGTTCAGCATCGATATACATAGCTCTCCATCACTACAGTCTGAGATGTCTGCTAGGTCACCATGTACTGAGCCTGCTCTGGACAATCAGAGCAAAACCATGAAAGCCCAGAAGGGGAGATTGCATTTCCTATTCCCCTTCAGTAAGGTCTCAAAGGACTTAAAGGTAAAACATTTGACTTATTTCTTATTTAGATTTTGTTACATTATTAATTTTTAAAGTAGTGCATATTTGAATTTCATTTCACACTGAATGTGTATATATCACTTTGCATAAATGACATAATTTGTTCTAAATTATATTCTGTTGCATTATTACTGGTTTGTATCTGTACTTTTAGTTATAAATGTACTTATGCTCTGATATTTTTCTACTAAATCATTGTTTTGTTTTTGTTAGAAACTCAAAAAGAAAAGCAAGGAGCACCCTAACACTGTAGCTGCTGCTGCAACTACAGGTAAGAACATATTGCTAGAAACACATATGACAATTTAGTTGTTAGACAGAATATCACAGTTATATCCATTTTTTAAAAATCAATAACTTTTTTGTCTTATGATAGGTAGTGAAGATGTTTCCCCCATCTCGTCACGTTTCACGAGGATGTTATCGTTCTTTACAAGGCAACGCTCAAATCATCAATAAAGCCTGAAACATCAATTTGCTGAAAATGTGCAAAAATGGCTGGTTTTTGATTACATTTACATTTACATTTACAGTATTTAGCAGATGCTCTTATCCAGAGCGTCTTAGAAAAGTGCTTTGTCCTTTACTCATAGAATATCTTAGTACAGTACAGTAGGTTAGAGTCCCATATACCAATGAACTAGAATACTGTAGAATACAGGGATCAATGCTGATACCTAGAAGTACAAAATACATAAGGTCTATCTTAAACAATGATAAGTGCAATAAACAATAAGTGCTAGAGTTTTTTAAACAACATAAACAATACCCTACAATAAGTACAAATTTAGTCAGTCAATATGGGAGCAGTGTCAGTTGTCCTTTAACTAGTCTGCAAATAGATGAGTCTTCAGTCTGCATTTGAAGACTGCAAGGGACTCTGCTGACCGGACAGCAAGTGGGAGTTCATTTCACCATCTTGGAGCCAGGACAGAAAATAGTCTCGATGCTTGTCGTCAATGAGAACTGAAGCAAGGAATTTCAAGCCGAGCCGTACTTGAGGTTCAACGTGCTCGAGCAGCGGATCGCGCTTTGACCATTGACTTCATGTATGAAGGGGATGATCCATTTTTGGCTTTTGTAGGCAAGCATCAAAGTTTTAAATCTGATGCGTGCAGCTACTGGGAGCCAGTGAAGGGAGTGCAGCAGTGGAGTAACGTGTAAACTTCGGAAGATTGAAGACCAGTCGTGCTGCTGCATTCTGGACAAGTTGTAGAGGGCTGATGGCTCTTAGAGGAAGACCAGCAAATAGCGAGTTGCAGTAGTCTAGCCTTGAGATTACAAGAGACTGCACAAGCACCTCGGTAGCTTCCTGTGAGAGAACGGGCCGAATCCTTCGTATGTTACAAAGGAGAAATCTGCAAGACCATGTTAGATTAGAGAAGAATGTCAAAGGCTGCTGAAAGGACTAGAAGAATCAAAACAGATGACTGTTTGGCAGCTTTACCAGCATGAAGTTTTTTCGTCACATGCTATGAGGGCCGTGTCTGTAGAATGTGCCGGTTTGTAGCCAGACCGATTGATCACTTTATGCAAGTGCATGTACAACCAATGTTTCAGGAACTTCTTACTTATTAGGTTTCATACCTCAAATGTTAATCAAAATGAAGATTTTGAGGAAAATACGTTTAATATGTAACTTTTCTCCAAAATATACCCACCACTTTACTGGATATTATTGTTACTGACTTGTTCACAAACAGTAAATGTCATTCTTTGCAGTACAAATCTTTGTAAACTTTGCAGAGAATTAATCTCATATTAGTATTCTTTAAGTCTTTGGTTTGGCCTTTTTTGGTGCAAATATTGTTCGAAACTGGATGTTTGACAAATCACATTACTTTTTGTTACACACAAAAGGGTCTCTATACGAAAAAAAAGTTGAAAGTCATATAAGGGTTCTTTTGAAGAAAGATGTACCCATCTACCAGTCCCCATCTATCAGCTACTTACTCGGCTGCTGCTAAAAATAGGGATTTCAAATATTTTTTGAACTATTGACTTATTTTCCCAATAACCAAAATGTCAGTGCAGCATTCTAGAAATGTCACAATTGTCACAATGTCACAATGATTATTCTTTATGTCTTTGGTTTGGCCTTTTTTGGGGCAAATATTGTTTGAAACTGGATGTTTGACAAATCACGTTATTTTTTGTTACACACAAAAGGGTCTCTATACGAAAAAAAAGTTGAAAGTCATATAAGGGTTCTTTTGAAGAAAGATGTACCCGTCTACCAGTACCCATCTATCAGCTACTTACTCGGCTGCTGCTAAAAATAGGGATTTCAAATATTTTTTGAACTATTGACTTATTTTCCCAATAACCAAAATGTCAGTGCAGCATTCTAGAAATGTCACAATGCATATGACATCACAACAGCGTTGACGTCACTACAAGTATATAAAGGTGAGCGCAAGCATTTATATGTCATTTCACTTGACAGATTTCAGCAGTTATAAAGTTGGAAGACAATAGAGTGAATTAAACCTAATCGTAGGTGAACTTTCCAGAACAAGGTACGGTTGAATAAGTCAATTTTGTAATTACAGAAGGCTATTTTCCATCTAATTGTATGTGTATGTACCTGTCTTTCTGTCTAAATGTCCACTTAGCTACTATAGCTAGAGCTTTTCTAATTTTATGATGAACGGTCTGTCTGCTGTAGTTTTATATAGTTATGGAATGCATTGACGTTCCACCTGTTTTCTCACACAAGGCTTTATGTCAAGCATAAGCGACAGCTTTTTATGCTATTTAGATTTTGCTGTTTTAAAGGTACAAGACAAGTAATATAAGTGATTAAACCAAATTTCATCACCATACCCGCCCTTTCATGTTAGATTACTGTCTGTCCACCAAACTGTAAAAATGATTTATGCTTTTGACTTCACATCGCCTTTTCAGAACAAAGTATTCCAGGAGAGTCCTAAGAAAACTTGGACCAGGACAAATGGAGAAACAGAAGCGTCTTTTAGGCAGGAAGATGTAAGGCCTTTGCACTACAATGTTAAAAAATCTTAGAATAACAATATTAATTTTAAATGATTCTTATTTATACAGCATATTCCTTATAGAACCCAAAAGCTCAAGGTGCTTTACACTGCAATGAATGAACAGTATTTAGTAATAAAACATTGATCAAATAAAACAGTTAAAAGTCACAAAATATAAATGTAGAAAATGAAATTAATTGAAACAGAATTTAAATTAAACCGGCTAAACAAGCTGAACAATTAGATCAAGCTAAACAAGCCACTCTTTAATCTGTATTAAACACCAATAGAGCTTGCACTCTAAATACTTTCTGGACTATTCCAAAGTATCGGAACGATGAAACATGAAACAGATGAAACATGTTTCATCAACCTTGTTATTTTAAAAGATTAGGAAGTAATGTTAAAGGAATCAGTCTTATTTTCCTTATAATGTGCTAAAGTAGAATAAAATAATTTTGATTGTATTGTGCAATTAACAAAATACAACATGGACCTGAGCTCTATCAGTGATTCATCCATTAAATAGAGAATAAGAATAACAATCTATAAACTTAGACACAAGCTCTCTCAAAATAATTTGACCATGGATTTTAGTTCAGGCTGTTGATGTTTGAAGAATGACAAACGAACAACATTTCCTTATATATTTTTGTTGTTTCCATAGTAAAATTCCTTCACCTCCAAAAGTGACACGGGCTTCTTCAGTATTTAAAAAGGTGAGTTTAAAATGGCCAAATTTGTTATTCATCAGAAAATGGAATTGTTGCTAATAAGTGAGATGTCAGCACAGTTGTTATGTTATCCTGATATTTAATTTCTTTTTATTCAACCTCTTCTATGGTTCTCAAAACAAGAGCAAGTCAAAAAGCACAAGACAAAACGAGAATAAACCTGTGAGGAATGACAGCAAAATGCTCCTTGATAGAGCCAAAAAAATCATCCCAGACTTGGAGAAGCTCGATATTGCACCAATCTTGACCCATTTTGTGATGGATCTGACTCATGAGTATGCCATTTTTAAACCTTTTCTTCTTCTTCTTCTTCTTCTTCTTCTTCTTCTTCTTCTTCTTCTTCTTCTTCTTCTTCTTCTGCGTTTTCAATTTATCATTTTTATTTTTGGTATAATTTTGAATGTATGAGATTTTTAGCATAAATATTAATTATAGTTCTAAAGAATGCTTTTATTCACATTCTTTTAGGCAGTGGACATCTATCCGGAAAGCAATCCCTAGTCCAGTAAGTCATACTACATTGCTTACACATCAACATATTTTAAATGGGATTCATATTAATTCTAAACCAAACAACCAAAACCATTTTGGAGCAATTTTCAATGTTCGCCTTTCTATGTTATCTCTCCTTTCTTTCACAGGAGACAAAGGTCATGATCTCTCATATGGGTTCATTCATTGCGGACATTGTCACTGAAGTAACTGTGATGGGTCTTCTTTCATCTCTGGAAGAAATGTTAGATGTTGATCTAAGATCAGTGTTGCTTTCAAATTCCAAGAAGGAAACTGCAGATTTGCTGAATGCTTTCCGTACCAGATATCGTGAGATAAATCATTCAGCTTCAGTCCACGTGAAGGAGGGAACAGCTCATATGGACTCTCTGAGCAGAGATGTTAGGACTGCGGTTATTGATACGCATCGCAGTTGCCTTGATGACCATGAGAGAGACCAAATTGTGATGAAATTCCACTCTACTATGGAAGATACAAATTCAGAAGCAGTGAGTGAGGTTCTGATAGGAGATACTGAGAGTCTGACATCGTTATCCTCAGATGTCCATGACGATGGTACATCTAGACCTATAAGTACCATTCCTATAGCTGGCTCTCCGGTTTCGGATATGCTTCAGCGCTTTGATGATGAGATGGAGGAATTTGCTGAACTGTCGCAAGACATCAATCCCCGCATAAAAGGAAGGACACATTTTTTGTCCCATCATTTAATAAATCCTGACCTTGAAGGGGTCTCATCTTGTGAGCTCTGTGGTATGGTCATGCCAATCTACCTAGAGCAGGATGACTTGAAATCATCACAGGCATCATCAGAGCTATGCACAGATAGTAGGAACACCTCCTCCGACGTCATGGCAAGCCAAGTTATGGAGTTGGTTGTCCCACCATCTGTGAAGAAGGCTCAAGAGTCCCCCAGTGTACACAATGACTGGTCTTCCCTGTTCAGCATCGATATACATAGCTCTCCATCACTACAGTCTGAGATGTCTGCTAGGTCACCATGTACTGAGCCTGCTCTGGACAATCAGAGCAAAACCATGAAAGCCCAGAAGGGGAGATTGCATTTCCTATTCCCCTTCAGTAAGGTCTCAAAGAACTTAAAGGTAAAACATTTGACTTATTTCTTATTTAGATTTTGTTACATTATTAATTTTTAAAGTAGTGCATATTTGAATTTCATTTCACACTGAATGTGTATATATCACTTTGCATAAATGACATAATTTGTTCTAAATTATATTCTGTTGCATTATTACTGGTTTGTATCTGTACTTTTAGTTATAAATGTACTTATGCTCTGATATTTCTCTACTAAATCATTGTTTTGTTTTTGTTAGAAACTCAAAAAGAAAAGCAAGGAGCACCCTAACACTGTAGCTGCTGCTGCAACTACAGGTAAGAACATATTGCTAGAAACACATATGACAATTTAGTTGTTAGACAGAATATCACAGTTATATCCATTTTTTAAAAATCAATAACTTTTTTGTCTTATGATAGGTAGTGAAGATGTTTCCCCCATCTCGTCACGTTTCACGAGGATGTTATCGTTCTTTAGAAGGCAACGCTCAAATCATCAATAAAGCCTGAAACATCAATTTGCTGAAAATGTGCAAAAATGGCTGGTTTTTGATTACATTTACATTTACATTTACAGTATTTAGCAGATGCTCTTATCCAGAGCGTCTTACAAAAGTGCTCTGTCCTTTACTCATAGAATATCTTAGTACAGTACAGTAGGTTAGAGTCCCACATACCAATGAACTAGAATACTGTAGAATACAGGGATCAATGCTGATACCTAGAAGTACAAAATACATAAGGTCTATCTTAAACAATGATAAGTGCAATAAACAATAAGTGCTAGAGTTTTTTAAACAACATAAACAATACCCTACAATAAGTACAAATTTAGTCAGTCAATATGGGAGCAGTTTCAGTTGTCCTTTAACTAGGCTGCAAATAGATGAGTCTTCAGTCTGCATTTGAAGACTGCAAGGGACTCTGCTGACCGGACAGCAAGTGGGAGTTCATTTCACCATCTTGGAGCCAGGACAGAAAATAGTCTCGATGCTTGTCGTCAATGAGAACTGAAGCAAGGAATTTCAAGCCGAGCCGTACTTGAGTTTCAAAGTGCTCGAGCAACGGATCGCGCTTTGACCATTGACTTCATGTATGAAGGGGATGATCCATTTTTGGCTTTTGTAGGCAAGCATCAAAGTTTTAAATCTGATGTGTGCAGCTACTGGGAGCCAGTGAAGGGAGTGCAGCAGTGGAGTAACGTGTAAACTTCGGAAGATTGAAGACCAGTCGTGCTGCTGCATTCTGGACAAGTTGTAGAGGGCTGATGGCTCTTAGAGGAAGACCAGCAAATAGCGAGTTGCAGTAGTCTAGCTTTGAGATCACAAAAGACTACACAAGCACCTGGGTAGCGTCCTGTGAGAGATAGGGCAGAATGTTTCATATGTTACAAAGGAGAAATCTGCAAGACCGTGTTAGATTAGAGAAGAATGTCAAAGGCTGCTGAAAGGACTAGAAGAATCAAAACAGATGACTGTTTGGCAGCTTTACCAGCATGAAGTTTTTCCGTCACTGCTATGAGGGCCGTTTCTGTAGAATGTGCCGGTTTGTAGCCAGACCGATTGATCACTTTATGCAAGTGCATGTACAACCAATGTTTCAGGAACTTCTTACTTATTAGGTTTCATACCTCAAATGTTAATCAAAATGAAGATTTTGAGGAAAATAAGTTTAATATGTAACTTTTCTCCAAAATATACCCACCACTTTACTGGATATTATTGATCCTGATTTGTTCACAAACAGTAAATGTCATGCTTTACAGTACAAATCTTTGTAAATTTTGCAGATAATTAATCTCTTATTAGTATTCTTTAAGTCTTTGGTTTGGTCTTATTTGGGGCATATTTTGTTTGAAATTGGATGTTTGACAAATCACATTATTTTTTTGTTACACATAAAAGGGTCTCTTTACATGAAGAAAAAAAATTGAAAGTCATAAAAAGGTACTTTTGAATAGAATGCAGAACTGGGTGAGGATGCTGGTGTCAAAGGTGTGTTTCTCTATATATCCAGACTCCTATGCAGGGCACACAATAAAATACGTGAAAGGTTGCCAGAGCATACATTGGGACATGCACCCACATGGGCAGCATATCTGCTGCGTGTGCCTGGGTGTGCCCATGCATGCACGATTGGGAATCATTCACGCTGTTACACTGGTTGGGGCAGGACGACGTGGAGTCGCTCTTGTCACTGGAGTTCTTCTTGCCGCTCTCCGAGCACAAGTCGCCCTGCAGTGCATCGAACAGCACGGGGTTCAGATGGACATACTCCCCCGATACCACCTCGATTACTGCAGGGAAACAGAAGAAGGGCACGTGGGGATCATATGTACTATGAGCTAGGACAATTTCTGCTGTTTTACAACAGTTTTGCATAGTTACAGATAAACTGTTCATACTATTACATTATTGCAGACTGAAGATAAAAAACTCCTACCTTCCTCATGAAGCCTTTTTAAATCATAAAAAGATAATAAACAAAATATGCTTCAATATATCAGCACAGTATAAAGTACAGACTATATAGTATAAAAATGTAATATTTCAAATGCACAGACAAAGACATGGTATATAATTTTGCCATATCAAACACAGACCATTGTAAATCCGTATTATTCCACTTTAATATCAGATATTAGTATGCGGTGTCCTTACACCTTTGTCTTGTCTGACAGTAATTGACTATGCCATCCAATAATGATAGCTGGAAGAATTTTATCTGTGCTTTACAAATTCCCAGACAATGCAGTTTCATTGCTGCACCTAACAGAGTGTTCCATGCAAAGAGAACAGGCTTGCTCAGATTTTTGGGTATTGACATTAAGACAGTTATATTGGGTGGAACAGCTACCCTTTGAAATGACAAAGAAGGATTTCTTTTAAACTCAAACGCTATCCTCTATCTGTCACGATACAGCCCCCTCGTCCCAGACGTGTGTGTGTGTGGGTGTGCATGTGTGTGTGTTTTTCTGCATTGCCATGCCCTCCCCATATATCAAACTTCTTCCTCTTTTCGTGTCGTTACGGTTTATGAATGTAAAGTCTTGTGTAGTCATTGGTTGCTTGTGTTTAACCTTACGTGAGCATATGTGCTAAGTTGTCTTCATTGTGTCTGTCAATAAACGTCATTGTCTTCTACACGGCTTGCCTTTGTATCCTGCCAATCGAAACACCAACCGCCAAAGGATGCCAGGAAAGAAGCGCAAAAAGAGGAACTGGAAGAAAAGGCATGACCACTCTTCCACAGCCCCTGCAGGGAAACCGTCCATCTTTATGGACACACTCCACAGTTTGTAGAGTTCTACAAACCCTCGACAGACTACTGGAACTGGTACGATTACGACCAATATCCAGGTCCTATTATCCATCTTGGGACTACCGAGAGGGTTAAGAGGAAGATGGCAGGAGGAAGGTTTATACCTCATCAGCCTCCAGTCGGACTCGGGGGTCGATCGCTTGTAGGATCCAGCAATGAAGGTGGAGGAGGCCCTCCAGGAGGATCCTCCCACTGTTATGGACACCGGGTCAGCGCACTCCAGGAGCGACGAGCCTCCGGCATACAAGGCTTTGCCCAAGGCACGCCATTCTGGAGCCAGGAAGGTACCCCGCGTGACTGGCAGAGAGGCGTGATCATCTGAGGACAATCTCTCCCCTAAGACACACAGCCCCAGAGCTAGTGTGCCTCTGCATACGCCTCGTAGAGGCAAGAAGGAAGCCTCACCAGTGCCCGCCCCAGAGACAGGCAAAACCGCTGGTGTGCTTCCTGGCACGTCTGCCCCGAAACCAGAGAAGCCGCCGCCACCCACGTCTGCGAGGGACGACCCCCCCAGACTGGTCAGACGTCGACTCACCTAACGACTGGGAGACAAGCTGGTGTTCATGCCAGCTTCCCTGGACTACAACCATTTAGGTGTTCTTATTCATGTCCCTATCACTGTGCCCCTCTCTGTCACACTTAACGTACCGGTCATTTTGTGCCACTTTGTGTCTGTTCCTGTTTCTGTTACTGTGTCCATCCCTGTGTCTGTTGTCATCTTGGTCCCTGTCTTCCTCCCATCAGTCCTGCTTGCGGTGGCCCGTGTCGGTCGCTCAGTCCTCCAGCCGATTTGGCCTTGATCTGGGGGCCATAGCCTGACAGGTTGCCGTCGCGTGGTTGGGGAAGGGTTCTGTCACGTTTTGGCCCCCTACTCCAAGAAGTGCGTGTGTGTGTATTTGTGTGTGTGTGTGTGTGTGTGTGTGTGTGTGTGTGTGAGTGTATGTATATGTGTGTGTGTGTGTGTGTGTGTGTGTGTGTGTGTGTGTGTGTGTGTGTTTGTGTGCGGGTGTTCATCTGCATGGCCATGCCCTCCCCATGTATCACACCTGTTCCTCATTTTGTGTCATTACAGTTCATGAATATAAAGTGTTGTGTAGCCATTTTTGCTTGTTGGTGTTCTACACGACTCACCTTTCCATGCAAAGCCTCCCAGCGTTCCACTATCTAATGTACCATGTGTAGATATGTGTCCACTATCTAATGTACAACTGGGCTGAATTTTAAGGCTCTGAAGAAAAACATCTGGCATGAACACCAAACTACAATAAGCACAGTGTTATCAGTTAAAGCTGAATAGTGGCTTCACTTCTATAACCATATAGCTTAGTAAAGTGAAGAGAAGATCATGGGAAATGGAGTTTATTAGTATATTATTGCTGTTCTGATGACTACAGAACACTGGGCATCTGGGAGAAGTAAATAGATGCTGAGGCATCTGAGCATACACAGCCAACGTCGTCCTCTCACACATGTATATAGTCTATATACATCTGACTCTATGTTACTGAAGGAGGGAGAACATGTGTGGTATTTCAGCACATGAGAGAAATCAGAAGATTGAAGCAGTACTAATAAGACTGAGTCCTGTAACAAAGAATTTTGAGAGGAGAAAAGGCAGGAGATGTGAAGTAGAGTGAGTCGACCACACAGTCTACCTCACAGCTATCAAACTATGGCAAGGAAAGGAAGAATTAAGGAAGTTACCCGTGGACTGCCGTAATCTCATGGTGGCCAGTGAGAGTGAGTGAAAGTGTGTGTGTGTGTGTGTGTGTGTGTGTGTGCGTGCGTGCGTGCGTGCTTGCGTGCGTGTGTGTTCTGTCCCAGTCCAAGTGGAGAAGGTGTTAGAGATGAGTGCATACAGGTGCAGTGCAAAATTCCGCTTCTTGAACCTAACTAATACAACTACTCTTTCTAGTTTTACACAGCTCCATTTAACTGTTGGTGTGTGTGCACATGTGTGCACATGTGTGTGCTTTTAATGAGAAAAGGCCATATATGAGTAACCCCTGAACATGCTTACACATATGTGTATTTGTGTATTTTGAATATGCTATGTCTGCTTTTTCCCTGGCAATTTTCTTCATTTCCTGCAACAAAATGCTGTTGGTTGTCTCAGAGAGGAGTGTATCGTAGTGCTGCTTATAGCTGTTCCATTCACAATTGCACTTAAAGCAAACCTAAAGGCAAAATGAGTCGTGAGTAACACCACAGCTGCTTAAGAGGTACCATAGAAACAATCCACCAGCCATGAGGATCAAGCCATACGTCTACATTTTCTCTTTCATGAGCATAATTTCTTTCTCTGTTTATAAACAGTATAATTACAGGAGGTAAAAGCAGATACAGTACTCCATTTACATGTACACCAGGTTTGCAGGAGCAATGAAATTCCATTTCAAAGATGCTCTGGAGGATGTAGAAACTATGAAGATGAGAAAAGCGTTGGCAGCCGTTGAGAGGAGGCTGAATAGTTTCTGTGGTACATCAGGTTACTTCACTCAATTCACTCAGTTCAACTTCAGATGAAGAAAAATTGTGAGAAAAAGTTGATGTCCAGCTGCCCAAAAGCCCTGCATCCCGTCTTTAACTTGTGTGATCGCTTTAGAGGTGTCAGCAGTCCAAACAGAGTCTGATTCCAAAGGCGAATCCCTCGGAATGCTTCAATTATGGTATGTATCATGAGGAGGACATTGGGTATCCACAGGTTCCTCTTGGAAATATTTCCAACCACATCAGCAAGTTTTAGTATAAGTAACTTATGTTAGAGACTTATTGTTAATTTCATATTGTTGTGTAAAATTTCTTTTCGTTTTCAGTACCTATGAAAGATTTTGTCTGTTTTCTTGCTTTTTTTTTACCAAGTTTATTTTTCTGTATGTGATGTTGTTATTAATTCCATTCTTTTCTAGGCTTATTTACATTTCCATTCACGATATTTAGCAGATGTTTTTATCCAGAGTGACTTACAAAAGTGCTTTATCATTTACTCAAGGAATGAATACATCCTAGCCAGTGCAGTAATGTAGAGTCCAAGATACCATTGAACTAGAATACTGTTGAAATACAGGGATCAGTGCTGATGCCTAGAAGTGCAAAATACTCTATAACAGATATCGATACGTTCAGAAAACAATACTCTATAATAAGTACCAGAGGTTCAGTTACTCAACATAGGTGTAGGATCAGTGCTCATTTAAATATTCCACAAATAGATGGGTCTTCAGTCTGCGTTTGAAGACCACAAGGGACTCTGCTGTCCAAACAGTAAACAGACATTTGTTCCACCATCTAGGATCCAAGATAGAGAATACCCTCGATACTTGTCTTCCATGAGACTTGAAGCATGGTGTTTGAAGCCAAGCCATACTTGAGGTTCGACGTACTCAAGGTACAGATCGGGCTTTTACCATTGACATCAAATATTGAGGGACATTTTTGGCTTTGTAGGCAAACATTCAGGTTTTAATCTGATGTGTGCAGCTATAGGAAGCCAATAAAGGGAGACCGGTCGAGACCAGTCTTGCTGATGTGTTTTGGACAAATTGTAGAGGTCTGATGTCTCGGAGGAAGACCAGCAAGTAGCGAGTTGCAGTAGTCTAGCCTTGAGATTACAAGAGACTGCACAAGCACCTGGGTAGCTTCCTGTGAGAGAACGGGCCGAATCCTTCGTATGTTACAAAGGAGAAATCTGCAAGACCGTGTTAGATTAGAGAAGAATGTCAAAGGCTGCTGAAAGGACTAGAAGAATCAAAACAGATGACTGTTTGGCAGCTTTACCAGCATGAAGTTTTTTCGTCACATGCTATGAGGGCCGTGTCTGTAGAATGTGCCGGTTTGTAGCCAGACCGATTGATCACTTTATGCAAGTGCATGTACAACCAATGTTTCAGGAACTTCTTACTTATTAGGTTTCATACCTCAAATGTTAATCAAAATGAAGATTTTGAGGAAAATACGTTTAATATGTAACTTTTCTCCAAAATATACCCACCACTTTACTGGATATTATTGTTACTGACTTGTTCACAAACAGTAAATGTCATTCTTTGCAGTACAAATCTTTGTAAACTTTGCAGAGAATTAATTTATTATGATTATTCTTTATGTCTTTGGTTTGGCCTTTTTTGGGGCAAATATTGTTCGAAACTGGATGTTTGACAAATCACATTACTTTTTGTTTCTATATGAAAAAAAAGTTGAAAGTCATATAAGAGTTCTTTTGAAGAAAGATGTACCCATCTACCAGTCCCCATCTATCAGCTACTTACTCGGCTGCTGCTAAAAATAGGGATTTCAAATATTTTTTGAACTATTGACTTATTTTCCCAATAACCAAAATGTCAGTGCAGCATTCTAGAAATGTCACAATTGTCACAATGTCACAATGATTATTCTTTATGTCTTTGGTTTGGCCTTTTTTGGGGCAAATATTGTTTGAAACTGGATGTTTGACAAATCACGTTATTTTTTGTTACACACAAAAGGGTCTCTATACGAAAAAAAAGTTGAAAGTCATATAAGGGTTCTTTTGAAGAAAGATGTACCCGTCTACCTGTACCCATCTATCAGCTACTTACTCGGCTGCTGCTACAAATAGGGATTTCAAATATTTTTTGAACTATTGACTTATTTTCCCAATAACCAAAATGTCAGTGCAGCATTCTAGAAATGTCACAATGCATATGACATCACAACATCTTTGACGTCACTACAAGTATATAAAGGTGAGCGCAAGCATTTATATGTCATTTCACTTGACAGATTTCAGCAGTTATAAAGTTGGAAGACAATAGAGTGAATTAAACCTAATCGTAGGTCAACTTTCCAGAACAAGGTACGGTTGAATAAGTCAATTTTGTAATTACAGAAGGCTATTTTCCATCTAATTGTATGTGTATGTATCTGTCTGTCTGTCTAAATGTCCGCTTAGCTACTATAGCTAGAGCTTTTCTAATTTTATGATGAACGGTCTGTCTGCTGTAGTTTTATATAGTTATGGAATGCATTGACGTTCCACCTGTTTTCTCACACAAGGCTTTATGTCAAGCATAAGCGACTGCTTTTTATGCTATTTAGATTTTGCTGTTTTAAAGGTACAAGACAAGTAATATAAGTGATTAAACCAAATTTCATCACCATACCCGCCCTTTCATGTTAGATTGCTGTCTGTCCACCAAACTGTAAAAATGATTTATGCTTTTGACTTCATATCGCCTTTTCAGAACAAAGTATTCCAGGAGAGTCTTAAGAAAACTTGGACCAGGACAAATGGAGAAACAGAAGCGTCTTTTAGGCAGGAAGATGTAAGGCCTTTGCACTACAATGTTAAAAAATCTTAGAATAACAATATTAATTTTAAATGATTCTTATTTATACAGCATATTCCTTATAGAACCCAAAAGCTCAAGGTGCTTTACACTGCAATGAACGAACAGTATTCAGTAATAAAACATTGATCAAATAAAACAGTTAAAAGTCACAAAATATAAATGTAGAAAATGAAATTAATTGAAACAGAATTTAAATTAAACCGGCTAAACAACCTGAACAATTAGATCAAGCTAAACAAGCCACTCTTTAATCTGTATTAAACACCAATAGAGCTTGCACTCTAAATACTTTCTGGACTATTCCAAAGTATCGGAACGATGAAACATGAAACAGATGAAACATGTTTCATCAACCTTGTTATTTTAAAAGATTAGGAAGTAATGTTAAAGGAATCAGTCTTATTTTCCTTATAATGTGCTAAAGTAGAATAAAATAATTTTGATTGTATTGTGCAATTAACAAAATACAACATGGACCTGAGCTCTATCAGTGATTCATCCATTAAATAGAGATTAAGAAAAACAATCTATAAACTTAGACACAAGCTCTCTCAAAATGATTTGACCATGGATTTTAGTTCAGGCTGTTGATGTTTGAAGAATGACAAACGAACAACATTTCCTTATATATTTTTGTTGTTTCCATAGTAAAATTCCTTCACCTCCAAAAGTGACACGGGCTTCTTCAGTATTTAAAAAGGTGAGTTTAAAATGGCCAAATTTGTTATTCATCAGAAAATGGAATTGTTGCTAATAAGTGAGATGTCAGCACAGTTGTTATGTTATCCTGATATTTAATTTCTTTTTATTCAACCTCTTCTATGGTTCTCAAAACAAGAGCAAGTCAAAAAGCACAAGACAAAACGAGAATAAACCTGTGAGGAATGACAGCAAAATGCGCCTTGATAGAGCCAAAAAAATCATCCCAGACTTGGAGAAGCTCGATATTGCACCAATCTTGACCCATTTTGTGATGGATCTGACTCATGAGTATGCCATTTTTAAACCTTTTCTTCTTCTTCTTCTTCTTCTTCTTCTTCTTCTTCTTCTTCTTCTTCTTCTTCTTCTTCTGCTTTTTCAATTTATCATTTTTATTTTTGGTATAATTTTGAATGTATGAGATTTTTAGCATAAATATTAATTATAGTTCTAAAGAATGCTTTTATTCACATTCTTTAAGGCAGTGGACATCTATCCGGAAAGCAATCCCTAGTCCAGTAAGTCATACTACATTGCTTACACTTCAACATATTTTAAATGGGATTCATATTAATTCTAAACCAAACAACCAAAACCATTTTGGAGCAATTTTCAATGTTCGCCTTTCTATGTTATCTCTCCTTTCTTTCACAGGAGACAAAGGTCATGATCTCTCATATGGGTTCATTCATTGCGGACATTGTCACTGAAGTAACTGTGATGGGTCTTCTTTCATCTCTGGAAGAAATGTTAGATGTTGATCTAAGATCAGTGTTGCTTTCAAATTCCAAGAAGGAAACTGCAGATTTGCTGAATGCTTTCCGTACCAGATATCGTGAGATAAATCATTCAGCTTCAGTCCACGTGAAGGAGGGGACAGCTCATATGGACTCTCTAAGCAGAGATGTTAAGACTGCAGTTATTGATACACATCGCAGTTGCCTAGATGACTATGAGAGAGACCAAATTGTGATGAAATTCCACTCTACTATGGAAGATACAAATTCAGAAGCAGTGAGTGAGGTTCTGATAGGAGATACTGAGAGTCTGACATCGTTATCCTCAGATGTCCATGACGATGGTACATCTAGACCTATAAGTACCATTCCTATAGCTGGCTCTCCGGTTTCGGATATGCTTCAGCGCTTTGATGATGAGATGGAGGAATTTGCTGAACTGTCGCAAGACATCAATCCCCGCATAAAAGGAAGGACACATTTTTTGTCCCATCATTTAATAAATCCTGACCTTGAAGGGGTCTCATCTTGTGAGCTCTGTGGTATGGTCATGCCAATCTACCTAGAGCAGGATGACTTGAAATCATCACAGGCATCATCAGAGCTATGCACAGATAGTAGGAACACCTCCTCCGACGTCATGGCAAGCCAAGTTATGGAGTTGGTTGTCCCACCATCTGTGAAGAAGGCTCAAGAGTCCCCCAGTGTACACAATGACTGGTCTTCCCTGTTCAGCATCGATATACATAGCTCTCCATCACTACAGTCTGAGATGTCTGCTAGGTCACCATGTACTGAGCCTGCTCTGGACAATCAGAGCAAAACCATGAAAGCCCAGAAGGGGAGATTGCATTTCCTATTCCCCTTCAGTAAGGTCTCAAAGAACTTAAAGGTAAAACATTTGACTTATTTCTTATTTAGATTTTGTTACATTATTAATTTTTAAAGTAGTGCATATTTGAATTTCATTTCACACTGAATGTGTATATATCACTTTGCATAAATGACATAATTTGTTCTAAATTATATTCTGTTGCATTATTACTGGTTTGTATCTGTACTTTTAGTTATAAATGTACTTATGCTCTGATATTTCTCTACTAAATCATTGTTTTGTTTTTGTTAGAAACTCAAAAAGAAAAGCAAGGAGCACCCTAACACTGTAGCTGCTGCTGCAACTACAGGTAAGAACATATTGCTAGAAACACATATGACAATTTAGTTGTTAGACAGAATATCACAGTTATATCCATTTTTTAAAAATCAATAACTTTTTTGTCTTATGATAGGTAGTGAAGATGTTTCCCCCATCTCGTCACGTTTCACGAGGATGTTATCGTTCTTTAGAAGGCAACGCTCAAATCATCAATAAAGCCTGAAACATCAATTTGCTGAAAATGTGCAAAAATGGCTGGTTTTTGATTACATTTACATTTACATTTACAGTATTTAGCAGATGCTCTTATCCAGAGCGTCTTACAAAAGTGCTCTGTCCTTTACTCATAGAATATCTTAGTACAGTACAGTAGGTTAGAGTCCCACATACCAATGAACTAGAATACTGTAGAATACAGGGATCAATGCTGATACCTAGAAGTACAAAATACATAAGGTCTATCTTAAACAATGATAAGTGCAATAAACAATAAGTGCTAGAGTTTTTTAAACAACATAAACAATACCCTACAATAAGTACAAATTTAGTCAGTCAATATGGGAGCAGTTTCAGTTGTCCTTTAACTAGGCTGCAAATAGATGAGTCTTCAGTCTGCATTTGAAGACTGCAAGGGACTCTGCTGACCGGACAGCAAGTGGGAGTTCATTTCACCATCTTGGAGCCAGGACAGAAAATAGTCTCGATGCTTGTCGTCAATGAGAACTGAAGCAAGGAATTTCAAGCCGAGCCGTACTTGAGTTTCAAAGTGCTCGAGCAACGGATCGCGCTTTGACCATTGACTTCATGTATGAAGGGGATGATCCATTTTTGGCTTTTGTAGGCAAGCATCAAAGTTTTAAATCTGATGTGTGCAGCTACTGGGAGCCAGTGAAGGGAGTGCAGCAGTGGAGTAACGTGTAAACTTCGGAAGATTGAAGACCAGTCGTGCTGCTGCATTCTGGACAAGTTGTAGAGGGCTGATGGCTCTTAGAGGAAGACCAGCAAATAGCGAGTTGCAGTAGTCTAGCTTTGAGATCACAAAAGACTACACAAGCACCTGGGTAGCGTCCTGTGAGAGATAGGGCAGAATGTTTCATATGTTACAAAGGAGAAATCTGCAAGACCGTGTTAGATTAGAGAAGAATGTCAAAGGCTGCTGAAAGGACTAGAAGAATCAAAACAGATGACTGTTTGGCAGCTTTACCAGCATGAAGTTTTTCCGTCACTGCTATGAGGGCCGTTTCTGTAGAATGTGCCGGTTTGTAGCCAGACCGATTGATCACTTTATGCAAGTGCATGTACAACCAATGTTTCAGGAACTTCTTACTTATTAGGTTTCATACCTCAAATGTTAATCAAAATGAAGATTTTGAGGAAAATAAGTTTAATATGTAACTTTTCTCCAAAATATACCCACCACTTTACTGGATATTATTGATCCTGATTTGTTCACAAACAGTAAATGTCATGCTTTACAGTACAAATCTTTGTAAATTTTGCAGATAATTAATCTCTTATTAGTATTCTTTAAGTCTTTGGTTTGGTCTTATTTGGGGCATATTTTGTTTGAAATTGGATGTTTGACAAATCACATTATTTTTTTGTTACACATAAAAGGGTCTCTTTACATGAAGAAAAAAAATTGAAAGTCATAAAAAGGTACTTTTGAATAGAATGCAGAACTGGGTGAGGATGCTGGTGTCAAAGGTGTGTTTCTCTATATATCCAGACTCCTATGCAGGGCACACAATAAAATACGTGAAAGGTTGCCAGAGCATACATTGGGACATGCACCCACATGGGCAGCATATCTGCTGCGTGTGCCTGGGTGTGCCCATGCATGCACGATTGGGAATCATTCACGCTGTTACACTGGTTGGGGCAGGACGACGTGGAGTCGCTCTTGTCACTGGAGTTCTTCTTGCCGCTCTCCGAGCACAAGTCGCCCTGCAGTGCATCGAACAGCACGGGGTTCAGATGGACATACTCCCCCGATACCACCTCGATTACTGCAGGGAAACAGAAGAAGGGCACGTGGGGATCATATGTACTATGAGCTAGGACAATTTCTGCTGTTTTACAACAGTTTTGCATAGTTACAGATAAACTGTTCATACTATTACATTATTGCAGACTGAAGATAAAAAACTCCTACCTTCCTCATGAAGCCTTTTTAAATCATAAAAAGATAATAAACAAAATATGCTTCAATATATCAGCACAGTATAAAGTACAGACTATATAGTATAAAAATGTAATATTTCAAATGCACAGACAAAGACATGGTATATAATTTTGCCATATCAAACACAGACCATTGTAAATCCGTATTATTCCACTTTAATATCAGATATTAGTATGCGGTGTCCTTACACCTTTGTCTTGTCTGACAGTAATTGACTATGCCATCCAATAATGATAGCTGGAAGAATTTTATCTGTGCTTTACAAATTCCCAGACAATGCAGTTTCATTGCTGCACCTAACAGAGTGTTCCATGCAAAGAGAACAGGCTTGCTCAGATTTTTGGGTATTGACATTAAGACAGTTATATTGGGTGGAACAGCTACCCTTTGAAATGACAAAGAAGGATTTCTTTTAAACTCAAACGCTATCCTCTATCTGTCACGATACAGCCCCCTCGTCCCAGACGTGTGTGTGTGTGGGTGTGCATGTGTGTGTGTTTTTCTGCATTGCCATGCCCTCCCCATATATCAAACTTCTTCCTCTTTTCGTGTCGTTACGGTTTATGAATGTAAAGTCTTGTGTAGTCATTGGTTGCTTGTGTTTAACCTTACGTGAGCATATGTGCTAAGTTGTCTTCATTGTGTCTGTCAATAAACGTCATTGTCTTCTACACGGCTTGCCTTTGTATCCTGCCAATCGAAACACCAACCGCCAAAGGATGCCAGGAAAGAAGCGCAAAAAGAGGAACTGGAAGAAAAGGCATGACCACTCTTCCACAGCCCCTGCAGGGAAACCGTCCATCTTTATGGACACACTCCACAGTTTGTAGAGTTCTACAAACCCTCGACAGACTACTGGAACTGGTACGATTACGACCAATATCCAGGTCCTATTATCCATCTTGGGACTACCGAGAGGGTTAAGAGGAAGATGGCAGGAGGAAGGTTTATACCTCATCAGCCTCCAGTCGGACTCGGGGGTCGATCGCTTGTAGGATCCAGCAATGAAGGTGGAGGAGGCCCTCCAGGAGGATCCTCCCACTGTTATGGACACCGGGTCAGCGCACTCCAGGAGCGACGAGCCTCCGGCATACAAGGCTTTGCCCAAGGCACGCCATTCTGGAGCCAGGAAGGTACCCCGCGTGACTGGCAGAGAGGCGTGATCATCTGAGGACAATCTCTCCCCTAAGACACACAGCCCCAGAGCTAGTGTGCCTCTGCATACGCCTCGTAGAGGCAAGAAGGAAGCCTCACCAGTGCCCGCCCCAGAGACAGGCAAAACCGCTGGTGTGCTTCCTGGCACGTCTGCCCCGAAACCAGAGAAGCCGCCGCCACCCACGTCTGCGAGGGACGACCCCCCCAGACTGGTCAGACGTCGACTCACCTAACGACTGGGAGACAAGCTGGTGTTCATGCCAGCTTCCCTGGACTACAACCATTTAGGTGTTCTTATTCATGTCCCTATCACTGTGCCCCTCTCTGTCACACTTAACGTACCGGTCATTTTGTGCCACTTTGTGTCTGTTCCTGTTTCTGTTACTGTGTCCATCCCTGTGTCTGTTGTCATCTTGGTCCCTGTCTTCCTCCCATCAGTCCTGCTTGCGGTGGCCCGTGTCGGTCGCTCAGTCCTCCAGCCGATTTGGCCTTGATCTGGGGGCCATAGCCTGACAGGTTGCCGTCGCGTGGTTGGGGAAGGGTTCTGTCACGTTTTGGCCCCCTACTCCAAGAAGTGCGTGTGTGTGTATTTGTGTGTGTGTGTGTGTGTGTGTGTGTGTGTGTGTGTGAGTGTATGTATATGTGTGTGTGTGTGTGTGTGTGTGTGTGTGTGTGTGTGTGTGTGTGTGTTTGTGTGCGGGTGTTCATCTGCATGGCCATGCCCTCCCCATGTATCACACCTGTTCCTCATTTTGTGTCATTACAGTTCATGAATATAAAGTGTTGTGTAGCCATTTTTGCTTGTTGGTGTTCTACACGACTCACCTTTCCATGCAAAGCCTCCCAGCGTTCCACTATCTAATGTACCATGTGTAGATATGTGTCCACTATCTAATGTACAACTGGGCTGAATTTTAAGGCTCTGAAGAAAAACATCTGGCATGAACACCAAACTACAATAAGCACAGTGTTATCAGTTAAAGCTGAATAGTGGCTTCACTTCTATAACCATATAGCTTAGTAAAGTGAAGAGAAGATCATGGGAAATGGAGTTTATTAGTATATTATTGCTGTTCTGATGACTACAGAACACTGGGCATCTGGGAGAAGTAAATAGATGCTGAGGCATCTGAGCATACACAGCCAACGTCGTCCTCTCACACATGTATATAGTCTATATACATCTGACTCTATGTTACTGAAGGAGGGAGAACATGTGTGGTATTTCAGCACATGAGAGAAATCAGAAGATTGAAGCAGTACTAATAAGACTGAGTCCTGTAACAAAGAATTTTGAGAGGAGAAAAGGCAGGAGATGTGAAGTAGAGTGAGTCGACCACACAGTCTACCTCACAGCTATCAAACTATGGCAAGGAAAGGAAGAATTAAGGAAGTTACCCGTGGACTGCCGTAATCTCATGGTGGCCAGTGAGAGTGAGTGAAAGTGTGTGTGTGTGTGTGTGTGTGTGTGTGTGCGTGCGTGCGTGCGTGCTTGCGTGCGTGTGTGTTCTGTCCCAGTCCAAGTGGAGAAGGTGTTAGAGATGAGTGCATACAGGTGCAGTGCAAAATTCCGCTTCTTGAACCTAACTAATACAACTACTCTTTCTAGTTTTACACAGCTCCATTTAACTGTTGGTGTGTGTGCACATGTGTGCACATGTGTGTGCTTTTAATGAGAAAAGGCCATATATGAGTAACCCCTGAACATGCTTACACATATGTGTATTTGTGTATTTTGAATATGCTATGTCTGCTTTTTCCCTGGCAATTTTCTTCATTTCCTGCAACAAAATGCTGTTGGTTGTCTCAGAGAGGAGTGTATCGTAGTGCTGCTTATAGCTGTTCCATTCACAATTGCACTTAAAGCAAACCTAAAGGCAAAATGAGTCGTGAGTAACACCACAGCTGCTTAAGAGGTACCATAGAAACAATCCACCAGCCATGAGGATCAAGCCATACGTCTACATTTTCTCTTTCATGAGCATAATTTCTTTCTCTGTTTATAAACAGTATAATTACAGGAGGTAAAAGCAGATACAGTACTCCATTTACATGTACACCAGGTTTGCAGGAGCAATGAAATTCCATTTCAAAGATGCTCTGGAGGATGTAGAAACTATGAAGATGAGAAAAGCGTTGGCAGCCGTTGAGAGGAGGCTGAATAGTTTCTGTGGTACATCAGGTTACTTCACTCAATTCACTCAGTTCAACTTCAGATGAAGAAAAATTGTGAGAAAAAGTTGATGTCCAGCTGCCCAAAAGCCCTGCATCCCGTCTTTAACTTGTGTGATCGCTTTAGAGGTGTCAGCAGTCCAAACAGAGTCTGATTCCAAAGGCGAATCCCTCGGAATGCTTCAATTATGGTATGTATCATGAGGAGGACATTGGGTATCCACAGGTTCCTCTTGGAAATATTTCCAACCACATCAGCAAGTTTTAGTATAAGTAACTTATGTTAGAGACTTATTGTTAATTTCATATTGTTGTGTAAAATTTCTTTTCGTTTTCAGTACCTATGAAAGATTTTGTCTGTTTTCTTGCTTTTTTTTTACCAAGTTTATTTTTCTGTATGTGATGTTGTTATTAATTCCATTCTTTTCTAGGCTTATTTACATTTCCATTCACGATATTTAGCAGATGTTTTTATCCAGAGTGACTTACAAAAGTGCTTTATCATTTACTCAAGGAATGAATACATCCTAGCCAGTGCAGTAATGTAGAGTCCAAGATACCATTGAACTAGAATACTGTTGAAATACAGGGATCAGTGCTGATGCCTAGAAGTGCAAAATACTCTATAACAGATATCGATACGTTCAGAAAACAATACTCTATAATAAGTACCAGAGGTTCAGTTACTCAACATAGGTGTAGGATCAGTGCTCATTTAAATATTCCACAAATAGATGGGTCTTCAGTCTGCGTTTGAAGACCACAAGGGACTCTGCTGTCCAAACAGTAAACAGACATTTGTTCCACCATCTAGGATCCAAGATAGAGAATACCCTCGATACTTGTCTTCCATGAGACTTGAAGCATGGTGTTTGAAGCCAAGCCATACTTGAGGTTCGACGTACTCAAGGTACAGATCGGGCTTTTACCATTGACATCAAATATTGAGGGACATTTTTGGCTTTGTAGGCAAACATTCAGGTTTTAATCTGATGTGTGCAGCTATAGGAAGCCAATAAAGGGAGACCGGTCGAGACCAGTCTTGCTGATGTGTTTTGGACAAATTGTAGAGGTCTGATGTCTCGGAGGAAGACCAGCAAGTAGCGAGTTGCAGTAGTCTAGCCTTGAGATTACAAGAGACTGCACAAGCACCTGGGTAGCTTCCTGTGAGAGAACGGGCCGAATCCTTCGTATGTTACAAAGGAGAAATCTGCAAGACCGTGTTAGATTAGAGAAGAATGTCAAAGGCTGCTGAAAGGACTAGAAGAATCAAAACAGATGACTGTTTGGCAGCTTTACCAGCATGAAGTTTTTTCGTCACATGCTATGAGGGCCGTGTCTGTAGAATGTGCCGGTTTGTAGCCAGACCGATTGATCACTTTATGCAAGTGCATGTACAACCAATGTTTCAGGAACTTCTTACTTATTAGGTTTCATACCTCAAATGTTAATCAAAATGAAGATTTTGAGGAAAATACGTTTAATATGTAACTTTTCTCCAAAATATACCCACCACTTTACTGGATATTATTGTTACTGACTTGTTCACAAACAGTAAATGTCATTCTTTGCAGTACAAATCTTTGTAAACTTTGCAGAGAATTAATTTATTATGATTATTCTTTATGTCTTTGGTTTGGCCTTTTTTGGGGCAAATATTGTTCGAAACTGGATGTTTGACAAATCACATTACTTTTTGTTTCTATATGAAAAAAAAGTTGAAAGTCATATAAGAGTTCTTTTGAAGAAAGATGTACCCATCTACCAGTCCCCATCTATCAGCTACTTACTCGGCTGCTGCTAAAAATAGGGATTTCAAATATTTTTTGAACTATTGACTTATTTTCCCAATAACCAAAATGTCAGTGCAGCATTCTAGAAATGTCACAATTGTCACAATGTCACAATGATTATTCTTTATGTCTTTGGTTTGGCCTTTTTTGGGGCAAATATTGTTTGAAACTGGATGTTTGACAAATCACGTTATTTTTTGTTACACACAAAAGGGTCTCTATACGAAAAAAAAGTTGAAAGTCATATAAGGGTTCTTTTGAAGAAAGATGTACCCGTCTACCTGTACCCATCTATCAGCTACTTACTCGGCTGCTGCTACAAATAGGGATTTCAAATATTTTTTGAACTATTGACTTATTTTCCCAATAACCAAAATGTCAGTGCAGCATTCTAGAAATGTCACAATGCATATGACATCACAACATCTTTGACGTCACTACAAGTATATAAAGGTGAGCGCAAGCATTTATATGTCATTTCACTTGACAGATTTCAGCAGTTATAAAGTTGGAAGACAATAGAGTGAATTAAACCTAATCGTAGGTCAACTTTCCAGAACAAGGTACGGTTGAATAAGTCAATTTTGTAATTACAGAAGGCTATTTTCCATCTAATTGTATGTGTATGTATCTGTCTGTCTGTCTAAATGTCCGCTTAGCTACTATAGCTAGAGCTTTTCTAATTTTATGATGAACGGTCTGTCTGCTGTAGTTTTATATAGTTATGGAATGCATTGACGTTCCACCTGTTTTCTCACACAAGGCTTTATGTCAAGCATAAGCGACTGCTTTTTATGCTATTTAGATTTTGCTGTTTTAAAGGTACAAGACAAGTAATATAAGTGATTAAACCAAATTTCATCACCATACCCGCCCTTTCATGTTAGATTGCTGTCTGTCCACCAAACTGTAAAAATTATTTATGCTTTTGACTTCATATCGCCTTTTCAGAACAAAGTATTCCAGGAGAGTCTTAAGAAAACTTGGACCAGGACAAATGGAGAAACAGAAGCGTCTTTTAGGCAGGAAGATGTAAGGCCTTTGCACTACAATGTTAAAAAATCTTAGAATAACAATATTAATTTTAAATGATTCTTATTTATACAGCATATTCCTTATAGAACCCAAAAGCTCAAGGTGCTTTACACTGCAATGAACGAACAGTATTCAGTAATAAAACATTGATCAAATAAAACAGTTAAAAGTCACAAAATATAAATGTAGAAAATGAAATTAATTGAAACAGAATTTAAATTAAACCGGCTAAACAACCTGAACAATTAGATCAAGCTAAACAAGCCACTCTTTAATCTGTATTAAACACCAATAGAGCTTGCACTCTAAATACTTTCTGGACTATTCCAAAGTATCGGAACGATGAAACATGAAACAGATGAAACATGTTTCATCAACCTTGTTATTTTAAAAGATTAGGAAGTAATGTTAAAGGAATCAGTCTTATTTTCCTTATAATGTGCTAAAGTAGAATAAAATAATTTTGATTGTATTGTGCAATTAACAAAATACAACATGGACCTGAGCTCTATCAGTGATTCATCCATTAAATAGAGATTAAGAAAAACAATCTATAAACTTAGACACAAGCTCTCTCAAAATGATTTGACCATGGATTTTAGTTCAGGCTGTTGATGTTTGAAGAATGACAAACGAACAACATTTCCTTATATATTTTTGTTGTTTCCATAGTAAAATTCCTTCACCTCCAAAAGTGACACGGGCTTCTTCAGTATTTAAAAAGGTGAGTTTAAAATGGCCAAATTTGTTATTCATCAGAAAATGGAATTGTTGCTAATAAGTGAGATGTCAGCACAGTTGTTATGTTATCCTGATATTTAATTTCTTTTTATTCAACCTCTTCTATGGTTCTCAAAACAAGAGCAAGTCAAAAAGCACAAGACAAAACGAGAATAAACCTGTGAGGAATGACAGCAAAATGCGCCTTGATAGAGCCAAAAAAATCATCCCAGACTTGGAGAAGCTCGATATTGCACCAATCTTGACCCATTTTGTGATGGATCTGACTCATGAGTATGCCATTTTTAAACCTTTTCTTCTTCTTCTTCTTCTTCTTCTTCTTCTTCTTCTTCTTCTTCTTCTTCTTCTTCTTCTGCTTTTTCAATTTATCATTTTTATTTTTGGTATAATTTTGAATGTATGAGATTTTTAGCATAAATATTAATTATAGTTCTAAAGAATGCTTTTATTCACATTCTTTAAGGCAGTGGACATCTATCCGGAAAGCAATCCCTAGTCCAGTAAGTCATACTACATTGCTTACACTTCAACATATTTTAAATGGGATTCATATTAATTCTAAACCAAACAACCAAAACCATTTTGGAGCAATTTTCAATGTTCGCCTTTCTATGTTATCTCTCCTTTCTTTCACAGGAGACAAAGGTCATGATCTCTCATATGGGTTCATTCATTGCGGACATTGTCACTGAAGTAACTGTGATGGGTCTTCTTTCATCTCTGGAAGAAATGTTAGATGTTGATCTAAGATCAGTGTTGCTTTCAAATTCCAAGAAGGAAACTGCAGATTTGCTGAATGCTTTCCGTACCAGATATCGTGAGATAAATCATTCAGCTTCAGTCCACGTGAAGGAGGGGACAGCTCATATGGACTCTCTAAGCAGAGATGTTAAGACTGCAGTTATTGATACACATCGCAGTTGCCTAGATGACTATGAGAGAGACCAAATTGTGATGAAATTCCACTCTACTATGGAAGATACAAATTCAGAAGCAGTGAGTGAGGTTCTGATAGGAGATACTGAGAGTCTGACATCGTTATCCTCAGATGTCCATGACGATGGTACATCTAGACCTATAAGTACCATTCCTATAGCTGGCTCTCCGGTTTCGAATATGCTTCAGCGCTTTGATGATGAGATGGAGGAATTTTCTGAACTGTCACAAGACATCAATCCCCGCATAAAAGGAAGGACACATTTTTTGTCCCATCATTTAATAAATCCTGACCTTGAAGGGGTCTCATCTTGTGAGCTCTGTGGTATGGTCATGCCAATCTACCTAGAGCAGGATGACTTGAAATCATCACAAGCATCATCAGAGCTATGCACAGATAGTAGGAACACCTCCTCCGACGTCATGGCAAGCCAAGTTATGGAGTTGGTTGTCCCACCATCTGTGAAGAAGGCTCAAGAGTCCCCCAGTGTACACAATGACTGGTCTTCCCTGTTCAGCATCGATATACATAGCTCTCCATCACTACAGTCTGAGATGTCTGCTAGGTCACCATGTACTGAGCCTGCTCTGGACAATCAGAGCAAAACCATGAAAGCCCAGAAGGGGAGATTGCATTTCCTATTCCCCTTCAGTAAGGTCTCAAAGAACTTAAAGGTAAAACATTTGACTTATTTCTTATTTAGATTTTGTTACATTGTTAATTTTTAAAGTAGTGCATATTTGAATTTCATTTCACACTGAATGTGTATATATCACTTTGCATAAATGACATAATTTGTTCTAAATTATATTCTGTTGCATTATTACTGGTTTGTATCTGTACTTTTAGTTATAAATGTACTTATGCTCTGATATTTCTCTACTAAATCATTGTTTTGTTTTTGTTAGAAACTCAAAAAGAAAAGCAAGGAGCACCCTAACACTGTAGCTGCTGCTGCAACTACAGGTAAGAACATATTGCTAGAAACACATATGACAATTTAGTTGTTAGACAGAATATCACAGTTATATCCATTTTTTAAAAATCAATAACTTTTTTGTCTTATGATAGGTAGTGAAGATGTTTCCCCCATCTCGTCACGTTTCACGAGGATGTTATCGTTCTTTACAAGGCAACGCTCAAATCATCAATAAAGCCTGAAACATCAATTTGCTGAAAATGTGCAAAAATGGCTGGTTTTTGATTACATTTACATTTACATTTACAGTATTTAGCAGATGCTCTTATCCAGAGCGTCTTACAAAAGTGCTTTGTCCTTTACTCATAGAATATCTTAGTACAGTACAGTAGGTTAGAGTCCCACATACCAATGAACTAGAATACTGTAGAATACAGGGATCAATGCTGATACCTAGAAGTACAAAATACATAAGGTCTATCTTAAACAATGATAAGTGCAATAAACAATAAGTGCTAGAGTTTTTTAAACAACATAAACAATACCCTACAATAAGTACAAATTTAGTCAGTCAATATGGGAGCAGTTTCAGTTGTCCTTTAACTAGGCTGCAAATAGATGAGTCTTCAGTCTGCATTTGAAGACTGCAAGGGACTCTGCTGACCGGACAGCAAGTGGGAGTTCATTTCACCATCTTGGAGCCAGGACAGAAAATAGTCTCGATGCTTGTCGTCAATGAGAACTGAAGCAAGGAATTTCAAGCCGAGCCGTACTTGAGTTTCAAAGTGCTCGAGCAACGGATCGCGCTTTGACCATTGACTTCATGTATGAAGGGGATGATCCATTTTTGGCTTTTGTAGGCAAGCATCAAAGTTTTAAATCTGATGCGTGCAGCTACTGGGAGCCAGTGAAGGGAGTGCAGCAGTGGAGTAACGTGTAAACTTCGGAAGATTGAAGACCAGTCGTGCTGCTGCATTCTGGACAAGTTGTAGAGGGCTGATGGCTCTTAGAGGAAGACCAGCAAATAGCGAGTTGCAGTAGTCTAGCTTTGAGATCACAAAAGACTACACAAGCACCTGGGTAGCGTCCTGTGAGAGATAGGGCAGAATGTTTCATATGTTACAAAGGAGAAATCTGCAAGACCGTGTTAGATTAGAGAAGAATGTCAAAGGCTGCTGAAAGGACTAGAAGAATCAAAACAGATGACTGTTTGGCAGCTTTACCAGCATGAAGTTTTTCCGTCACTGCTATGAGGGCCGTTTCTGTAGAATGTGCCGGTTTGTAGCCAGACCGATTGATCACTTTATGCATGTGCATGTACAACCAATGTTTCAGGAACTTCTTACTTATTAGGTTTCATACCTCAAATGTTAATCAAAATGAAGATTTTGAGGAAAATAAGTTTAATATGTAACTTTTCTCCAAAATATACCCACCACTTTACTGGATATTATTGATCCTGATTTGTTCACAAACAGTAAATGTCATGCTTTACAGTACAAATCTTTGTAAATTTTGCAGATAATTAATCTCTTATTAGTATTCTTTAAGTCTTTGGTTTGGTCTTATTTGGGGCATATTTTGTTTGAAATTGGATGTTTGACAAATCACATTATTTTTTTGTTACACATAAAAGGGTCTCTTTACTTGAAGAAAAAAAATTGAAAGTATAAAAAGGTACTTTTGAATAGAATGCAGAACTGGGTGAGGATGCTGGTGTCAAAGGTGTGTTTCTCTATATATCCAGACTCCTATGCAGGGCACACAATAAAATACGTGAAAGGTTGCCAGAGCATACATTGGGACATGCACCCACATGGGCAGCATATCTGCTCCGTGTGCCTGGGTGTGCCCATGCATGCACGATTGGGAATCATTCACGATGTTACACTGGTTGGGGCAGGACGACGTGGAGTCGCTCTTGTCACTGGAGTTCTTCTTGCCGCTCTCCGAGCACAAGTCGCCCTGCAGTGCCTCGAACAGCACGGGGTTCAGATGGACATACTCCCCCGATACCACCTCGATTACTGCAGGGAAACAGAAGAAGGGCACGTGGGGATCATATGTACTATGAGCTAGGACAATTTCTGCTGTTTTACAACAGTTTTGCATAGTTACAGATAAACTGTTCATACTATTACATTATTGCAGACTGAAGATAAAAAACTACCTTCCTCATGAAGCCTTTTTAAATCATAAAAAGATAATAAACAAAATATGCTTCAATATATCAGCACAGTATAAAGTACAGACTATATAGTATAAAAATGTAATATTTCAAATGCACAGACAAAGACATGGTATATAATTTTGCCATATCAAACACAGACCATTGTAAATCCGTATTATTCCACTTTAATATCAGATATTAGTATGCGGTGTCCTTACACCTTTGTCTTGTCTGACAGTAATTGACTATGCCATCCAATAATGATAGCTGGAAGAATTTTATCTGTGCTTTACAAATTCCCAGACAATGCAGTTTCATTGCTGCACCTAACAGAGTGTTCCATGCAAAGAGAACAGGCTTGCTCAGATTTTTGGGTATTGACATTAAGACAGTTATATTGGGTGGAACAGCTACCCTTTGAAATGACAAAGAAGGATTTCTTTTAAACTCAAACGCTATCCTCTATCTGTCACGATACAGCCCCCTCGTCCCAGACGTGTGTGTGTGTGGGTGTGCATGTGTGTGTGTTTTTCTGCATTGCCATGCCCTCCCCATATATCAAACTTCTTCCTCTTTTCGTGTCGTTACGGTTTATGAATGTAAAGTCTTGTGTAGTCATTGGTTGCTTGTGTTTAACCTTACGTGAGCATATGTGCTAAGTTGTCTTCATTGTGTCTGTCAATAAACGTCATTGTCTTCTACACGGCTTGCCTTTGTATCCTGCCAATCGAAACACCAACCGCCAAAGGATGCCAGGAAAGAAGCGCAAAAAGAGGAACTGGAAGAAAAGGCATGACCACTCTTCCACAGCCCCTGCAGGGAAACCGTCCATCTTTATGGACACACTCCACAGTTTGTAGAGTTCTACAAACCCTCGACAGACTACTGGAACTGGTACGATTACGACCAATATCCAGGTCCTATTATCCATCTTGGGACTACCGAGAGGGTTAAGAGGAAGATGGCAGGAGGAAGGTTTATACCACATCAGCCTCCAGTCGGACTCGGGGGTCGATCGCTTGTAGGATCCAGCAATGAAGGTGGAGGAGGCCCTCCAGGAGCTACTGGGAGCCAGTGAAGGGAGTGCAGCAGTGGAGTAACGTGTAAACTTCGGAAGATTGAAGACCAGTCGTGTTGCTGTATTCTGGACAAGTTGTAGAGGGCTGATGGCTCTTAGAGGAAGACCAGCAAATAGCGAGTTGCAGTAGTCTAGCTTTGAGATCACAAAAGACTACACAAGCACCTGGGTAGCGTCCTGTGAGAGATAGGGCAGAATGTTTCATATGTTACAAAGGAGAAATCTGCAAGACCGTGTTAGATTAGAGAAGAATGTCAAAGGCTGCTGAAAGGACTAGAAGAATCAAAACAGATGACTGTTTGGCAGCTTTACCAGCATGAAGTTTTTCCGTCACTGCTATGAGGGCCGTTTCTGTAGAATGTGCCGGTTTGTAGCCAGACCGATTGATCACTTTATGCAAGTGCATGTACAACCAATGTTTCAGGAACTTCTTACTTATTAGGTTTCATACCTCAAATGTTAATCAAAATGAAGATTTTGAGGAAAATAAGTTTAATATGTAACTTTTCTCCAAAATATACCCACCACTTTACTGGATATTATTGATCCTGATTTGTTCACAAACAGTAAATGTCATGCTTTACAGTACAAATCTTTGTAAATTTTGCAGATAATTAATCTCTTATTAGTATTCTTTAAGTCTTTGGTTTGGTCTTATTTGGGGCATATTTTGTTTGAAATTGGATGTTTGACAAATCACATTATTTTTTTGTTACACATAAAAGGGTCTCTTTACATGAAGAAAAAAAATTGAAAGTCATAAAAAGGTACTTTTGAATAGAATGCAGAACTGGGTGAGGATGCTGGTGTCAAAGGTGTGTTTCTCTATATATCCAGACTCCTATGCAGGGCACACAATAAAATACGTGAAAGGTTGCCAGAGCATACATTGGGACATGCACCCACATGGGCAGCATATCTGCTGCGTGTGCCTGGGTGTGCCCATGCATGCACGATTGGGAATCATTCACGCTGTTACACTGGTTGGGGCAGGACGACGTGGAGTCGCTCTTGTCACTGGAGTTCTTCTTGCCGCTCTCCGAGCACAAGTCGCCCTGCAGTGCATCGAACAGCACGGGGTTCAGATGGACATACTCCCCCGATACCACCTCGATTACTGCAGGGAAACAGAAGAAGGGCACGTGGGGATCATATGTACTATGAGCTAGGACAATTTCTGCTGTTTTACAACAGTTTTGCATAGTTACAGATAAACTGTTCATACTATTACATTATTGCAGACTGAAGATAAAAAACTCCTACCTTCCTCATGAAGCCTTTTTAAATCATAAAAAGATAATAAACAAAATATGCTTCAATATATCAGCACAGTATAAAGTACAGACTATATAGTATAAAAATGTAATATTTCAAATGCACAGACAAAGACATGGTATATAATTTTGCCATATCAAACACAGACCATTGTAAATCCGTATTATTCCACTTTAATATCAGATATTAGTATGCGGTGTCCTTACACCTTTGTCTTGTCTGACAGTAATTGACTATGCCATCCAATAATGATAGCTGGAAGAATTTTATCTGTGCTTTACAAATTCCCAGACAATGCAGTTTCATTGCTGCACCTAACAGAGTGTTCCATGCAAAGAGAACAGGCTTGCTCAGATTTTTGGGTATTGACATTAAGACAGTTATATTGGGTGGAACAGCTACCCTTTGAAATGACAAAGAAGGATTTCTTTTAAACTCAAACGCTATCCTCTATCTGTCACGATACAGCCCCCTCGTCCCAGACGTGTGTGTGTGTGGGTGTGCATGTGTGTGTGTTTTTCTGCATTGCCATGCCCTCCCCATATATCAAACTTCTTCCTCTTTTCGTGTCGTTACGGTTTATGAATGTAAAGTCTTGTGTAGTCATTGGTTGCTTGTGTTTAACCTTACGTGAGCATATGTGCTAAGTTGTCTTCATTGTGTCTGTCAATAAACGTCATTGTCTTCTACACGGCTTGCCTTTGTATCCTGCCAATCGAAACACCAACCGCCAAAGGATGCCAGGAAAGAAGCGCAAAAAGAGGAACTGGAAGAAAAGGCATGACCACTCTTCCACAGCCCCTGCAGGGAAACCGTCCATCTTTATGGACACACTCCACAGTTTGTAGAGTTCTACAAACCCTCGACAGACTACTGGAACTGGTACGATTACGACCAATATCCAGGTCCTATTATCCATCTTGGGACTACCGAGAGGGTTAAGAGGAAGATGGCAGGAGGAAGGTTTATACCACATCAGCCTCCAGTCGGACTCGGGGGTCGATCGCTTGTAGGATCCAGCAATGAAGGTGGAGGAGGCCCTCCAGGAGGATCCTCCCACTGTTATGGACACCGGGTGAGCGCACTCCAGGAGCGACGAGCCTCCGGCATACAAGGCTTTGCCCAAGGCACGCCATTCTGGAGCCAGGAAGGTACCCCGCGTGACTGGCAGAGAGGCGTGATCATCTGAGGACAATCTCTCCCCTAAGACACACAGCCCCAGAGCTAGTGTGCCTCTGCATACGCCTCGTAGAGGCAAGAAGGAAGCCTCACCAGTGCCCGCCCCAGAGACAGGCAAAACCGCTGGTGTGCTTCCTGGCACGTCTGCCCCGAAACCAGAGAAGCCGCCGCCACCCACGTCTGCGAGGGACGACCCCCCCAGACTGGTCAGACGTCGACTCACCTAACGACTGGGAGACAAGCTGGTGTTCATGCCAGCTTCCCTGGACTACAACCATTTAGGTGTTCTTATTCATGTCCCTATCACTGTGCCCCTCTCTGTCACACTTAACGTACCGGTCATTTTGTGCCACTTTGTGTCTGTTCCTGTTTCTGTTACTGTGTCCATCCCTGTGTCTGTTGTCATCTTGGTCCCTGTCTTCCTCCCATCAGTCCTGCTTGCGGTGGCCCGTGTCGGTCGCTCGGTCCTCCAGCCGATTTGGCCTTGATCTGGGGGCCATAGCCTGACAGGTTGCCGTCGCGTGGTTGGGGAAGGGTTCTGTCACGTTTTGGCCCCCTACTCCAAGAAGTGCGTGTGTGTGTATTTGTGTGTGTGTGTGTGTGTGTGTGTGTGTGTGTGTGTGTGTGAGTGTATGTATATGTGTGTGTGTGTGTGTGTGTGTGTGTGTGTGTGTGTGTGTGTGTTTGTGTGCGGGTGTTCATCTGCATGGCCATGCCCTCCCCATGTATCACACCTGTTCCTCATTTTGTGTCATTACAGTTCATGAATATACAGTGTTGTGTAGCCATTTTTGCTTGTTGGTGTTCTACACGACTCACCTTTCCATGCAAAGCCTCCCAGCGTTCCACTATCTAATGTACCATGTGTAGATATGTGTCCACTATCTAATGTACAACTGGGCTGAATTTTAAGGCTCTGAAGAAAAACATCTGGCATGAACACCAAACTACAATAAGCACAGTGTTATCAGTTAAAGCTGAATAGTGGCTTCACTTCTATAACCATATAGCTTAGTAAAGTGAAGAGAAGATCATGGGAAATGGAGTTTATTAGTATATTATTGCTGTTCTGATGACTACAGAACACTGGGCATCTGGGAGAAGTAAATAGATGCTGAGGCATCTGAGCATACACAGCCAACGTCGTCCTCTCACACATGTGTATAGTCTATATACATCTGACTCTATGTTACTGAAGGAGGGAGAACATGTGTGGTATTTCAGCACATGAGAGAAATCAGAAGATTGAAGCAGTACTAATAAGACTGAGTCCTGTAACAAAGAATTTTGAGAGGAGAAAAGGCAGGAGATGTGAAGTAGAGTGAGTCGACCACACAGTCTACCTCACAGCTATCAAACTATGGCAAGGAAAGGAAGAATTAAGGAAGTTACCCGTGGACTGCCGTAATCTCATGGTGGCCAGTGAGAGTGAGTGAAAGTGTGTGTGTGTGTGTGTGTGTGTGTGTGTGTGTGCGTGCGTGCGTGCGTGCGTGCGTGTTCTGTTCCAGTCCAAGTGGAGAAGGTGTTAGAGATGAGTGCATACAGGTGCAGTGCAAAATTCCGCTTCTTGAACCTAACTAATACAACTACTCTTTCTAGTTTTACACAGCTCCATTTAACTGTTGGTGTGTGTGCACATGTGTGCACATGTGTGTGCTTTTAATGTGAAAAGGCCATATATGAGTAACCCCTGATTTTGCTTACACATACATTCACACAACACAGACATGTGTAGATAGTGCCTCATAATAAGGTTAATAAAAAGGTTTTGCTCCCCAAACCAGTTACGTTTATATTAAGGATTTCTATATAATTAAGGCACCAAATTAAAGGTGGACTTATATACAATTACATTCAGTAACATATGATCATAAAATATAGATAAATAATACAATAATGTAGCTTAGCACCGATCAAAAACCTTTTCTTAAATCGTGTATTATGCTACATTAGCACAGATGTGTGTCCCAACGTGTCTGGGACAGCAAGAGAGAGGGAGAATCATAGATAGATAGATAGATAGATAGAGAGAGAGAGAGAGAGAGAGAGAGAGAGAGAGAGAGAGACAGACAACTACTTGCAAGCTATGAAAAGAAATGTCAACTATGTCCTATTTCTCTTTCTTTACTGCAACACTGTCATGGGACCCAATGTTAATGCCTTTCTTTTGTTCCACTTTCCCACTATTCACTTTACTATGTTATGAGATGCTATGAAAAGAAAAATAAAACATGCCACAACTACTGTACGCATAATGAAGCACAAATAGAACATGAAAGTCCAAGCTATTGCGATCTTTGGCGTCCAAAAGCTCGTCCGCGGCTGCCTCTTGCCGTAGTTGTGACAAGTCACGACAAGAGGACTCTGTTAAAGCAAACACACTGTGCACACTGTTTGCACAGACAGCAGTGCGAGCCACTGCTAACCAGACTGGATCTGCTTCTCCAGAAAGTTGGTTATTTCAGTGATCAGTAACATATCATTTTCTAATTTAAGGCATATGTTTTGAACAGTTTGCATACTTTTAGGGCACGCACACTGGCTTTGAAAATTACGTGAACTGGCTTTGATGTGGTATGAATGAACAAACAGAAATAAAATGGATCATTAAGAATGCATTGGTCAAGGAATGTGCAGTCATTCACATCCATAAAGTGATTCATCCTGCTCGTACCCTTTCTCAAAATGTCTTTTTAATCGTGACATTCTGATGGTATCACCGACTCTAAACTTCAATCTTAGTTTTTCCACCTTTTTCAGTTGAAACAACCCATACAAGGTTTTAAACACCGGGAAGGAATTTCCTTCGTTCACTTCAACGGGTTTCATTTGAATGCTTCTGTGATAGCTGTTGTTATAAGCATAAACCAAGTCTTGTACCACATCGATGTATTTTCTCGTATTGACAGCTGTGAAGTATCTCCACATCCTGTTGAACCGTTCACACACTGATGCTTTTTGTCCCGTCCCAGTAGCAAATTGATTGACGTTGTTTTTTTCATTAATGTTTTGAAACTTTCATAAAAAAAATTATTTCCCTTCATCAGTCTGAAGTGTTTTAGGAACTCTGCCTTCTTTTAGAATTGAAACAAAGGCTTTGGTAACCTGTCTTGTTTTTCATCATGAGTACCCAAGCATACTTGGAAAGTATATCTATACACGTTAGCATAAATTTCATGTTCCCGTTATGTTGGTCATGTCCACCAAATCGGCATGCCATTGTTCATCTGTTTTTACAATGACTCTGTTTCTTTTAAATTTCACAGAGATTGGTTTATGTAGCATGTATGCATCCTGAGCTGCTAACCAGTTTTTGATTTCCTTATCATCAACCCGTTTACCGATTTCATCCACCACGGACCTTTGCAGACTCTTGACCCCTCCATAGGATCCTGGGTTTGAAGGAGTGTAGTAAATGTTTTTCAGCAGACGTTCAGTCATGGCGAAATGATTGAAAAACAATGAAGAGAGTGCTAGATTGGATTATGGTTTTATTAGCATCTTTTCAGCAAAAGAGGTTATGTTTACATTACATTAAATTAAAAATGAAAGTATGCAATCAAAGGTTTTATATACATCAACCTTTTCATCGTTACTCAGTTTCAAAACACATACATCTATTACATATTGAATATATATAATATATGCCCGTGATATGTGAAATAACATGACACACACACACACACACACACACACACATATATATATATATATATATATATATATATATATATATATATATATATATATATATATATATATATATATATATATATATATATATGTAAAGGATAACATGTATTATTGGCTTCCGATACTAGAGAACTCCACTGACTAAACTCACATATTACACACATCAGCTTTTCCAAATTATATACGGATTTGATATTATCGGTTTACGGTTCTGACTCTATTTTCAAGGGTTTTACAGAACAGCGTGATCAACTTCATCCTCAGCACTCTTTTTTTTTTCTCGGTTGAAGGACCAGTGCTGGTGTCCATGCAGATTCCCATTTGGCTCAAGTACCAGGGTTCAGGTTTGTGTGCAGCTTCCAGTAGTACTCGACATCGTCGTGTACCTGCTCCCCGCACGCTATCGTTTTCATTGTTCAGGTTTTCATGCAGCTTCCAGTAGTCCATGACGTCGTCATGTACCTGCTCCATGCACATACTATCATTTTTTTCATTCAGGTTTACGTGCAGCTTCCAATAGTCCACAACGTCGTCTTGTACCTGCTCCCCGCACACGCTATTGTTTTTTACTATGAACTCTTTGAGAGTGGATTTGATATTCTGTTCTTCCTGCAGGTTGTTTACCACTACCTCAGCGATTGCCTGAATCTTGCTAGAGGATGGAGGTATCTGAATGCCGCACAGCTTCAAAGCTCTGGCTAGAGTATGTATGAACCACGGCTTGAACAGTTTATTGTATCAGCTTAGGTGCGTTGAGGCTGAAATAGGATTTATTTGGATCGTACAGGCATGTGTGCTGACGCTGACTAGGATGGTCAATAGCACACTTTGGGCCCTTAACACTTTTCAGTGCATTCCACATCTGAGAGTGGTGTTGGGGAGGGGTGGATTGTAATTTACAGCTTTTCTTTTTTCCAACTACACTTCTTCCTTAAAGCCGTGTTTTACGGTACTTCACTACTTTAGTTCACAGTCGTAATTGTACTGAGTAGTGTCCTCGTTGCCTGTAGATTGGCAATTAGTGGAAGAGGCTGGGTGGACTACATTATGCTAGTAAAAATAATTTCAAAGGACTCGAAAATCATAACCAGCTTTTTGGTTTTCCTTAGTCACTTAATGGTTTCTACTGCACATGTATGAATAATATCAGATTACTCTCCATGGTCAAGGCTGTCACCTAAATGAGAAACCACAGCCAGGAGTCTGTGGGTGCCGGTGGGTGCACATTCCTGCAACCAACAACTACATCTGTTTTTTTTCATACGATTAACTGAAAATGCATCATGGATCGTTGAAACCCCATCTCTGTATTAACAGGCCTCTTTCATTCTCTCTCATTCTGTCTCTGTGTCTCTCTCAGCCTGTATCTCTCTTCTTTTTGGTCTCTCTCTCTCCTCACCGGTGGGCTTACGTGCTGTCCTCTAGCTCCCTGTCCTTCTCCTCTCTCATTTACTACTGATGGGTTAAAAGAACTTAGTCATTATGGCAGATACTTATACACAGCTGTATTATCACTCCACTGAAAGAAAATGGCACAACTCTACCTGGCTGGGGACTGGAGTTTTCCCCCAGTTTATCGTTTTGCTTTTCTTTTCATTCAGTCAGCATTTTGTAGCTAAATGGGAATGGGTGGACAGAGAAGTATGTGGGCACGGGTTGATGGTACGAGCTCACCTTGACTGCTGCCTGAGAGAAGCCACCCCAGGAAGGGCAGAGAGGTCCAGCTCGGACGGGACGTCCATCACGTCTGAGAGCTTTTGGCCCAGCATGTCAAACCGCTTAATGTGGAGGATGAGAATACTGTTCCAAGAGGAAAAGTGACTTAAGGACTGGAAGTGTGTGTGAGTGGAGGAGGGTGTGTGTGTTGGACTGGTTTAAAACTCATTCTTTAAGGTCATCTACGTCAGACGAGACTCACCGTGGCAGTGTGAAAAACTCCACCTCTTCAGTTGCCTTGCTGAAAAAAGAAAGAGACCCTTTCATTGAGAGTGATAAAATCAAAATGGCAGCATGTCATAAGTGTATTCTCTCCTTTACAACACAGTAATGAAGCGTTATCCAAAGAGGGTGTGTGACGTGACAGACCTTAAAGTAAGTGTGTAGACTGTCGGTCATAGTAGGGCTCAGATTAACAGAGAGGTAGTTGTAGACATCCACTCTGCAGCTCTGCTGTCCACAGCTTTCACAAAATGGAGAACAGAAATATTAAAACATTTGCACAGAAATAACTTGCTGCATCCCTTATACAGTGTGTGAGTTATCACATGCTAATATGCTTGTGTATGTTTTACTAGTAGATAACAGCTTATCTAATGTGGAGCATCAAAACAGTAAACATGTACACTAATGCAAAGCCAGCAGAGCACGTAGAATGCTCAGTCCATGTCAGTTATGTTTTCCCAAACTCACACACTCTGGGATTTGAAAGTTATGTGATGAATAGAAGCTGAACTGGTGAGCATTTTAAATGTTCACATTTAAGTTATGTATGTTATGAAACTTTCATGAACACTTTAAACAGATGTCCGGAGAAAGCGCCTGCTCTCGGTGAGAAAATGTACACTTTAAACAAACACGTTAAGACTGGTTAAGACCAGTCCATTAACACAAATGAGATATGGAACAGTGATACATAATTAGCTGGTGCATGTGAGCACAGACTTGATATGAAACTCAAAAGTTTTCCACAGGGCAGATGTAAGAGAAGAAAGAGGCCCCGAGTCTCTCTTCCTCCTCTTTCAGCTGCAGTAACTCAGGAACTCATGGGCATCCTTTGGAGGACAGCACAGGAGAACATCAGAGGGGGCTTTGCTCCTGGACTTCAACAGCAGTGAAAAAACAAAGGTGCCTATGTTCAGTTCCTGCAGGGTACTGCGTGAGGTTCTGATGTGTTCTGAATGGCTGAGGGGGCCGTTTAACTGGACCTGATCATAGTCTTCTTCAAATGCAGGGCAGCGGGCTGAAACACACTCAAGCAGGGCTCCCAGGAGCTGAACCTTCTGCTTTGTGCTCCGACTGGTGAGGCGGGCCTGCTGCAGATCTGCAAAACATCTACACCCAGCAACAGGGAGACCAAGTGGTTTATATCTCTGAGCTTCACAGCACCTCCTTAAGCACTCATGATTAAACTGTTCATTTAGACCCGTGTGAAGCCTCTGGTTCTGAACGGACATGTGTGCTGGTGTGTGTAGACATGCCTGGAAGAGCAGGATGTTCAAATATATGGCACAGAAATCCAACCGGAGGGCTCTCGATTGGAAGAATGTGGTTGGACCAAATCCATATAAGAGTCTGAATGTGTGTGAGTAAAGCGCACTCTTGCGGCAATGAAAGTGTGTAAGGCTCACTCTAGCAATGATGAAAGTGTGTAAAGTGCACTCTAGTGACAATGGTGCGCATAGCTTTAGCAGGCCCGTCCAGAGCGCTCTGTATTTGTCCATGACGTCTGCAGTGTGGATCAGCGCTCAAGGAACAGCTCACATCACATCTAACCTCAGCAGAAAACACCAGACTCCACATGCTGATTGCCTTGCGAAAGCACAGACTGCCTGCATGATCCCAGCAATGTTCCTCTTTAGGACTTTGGGAGCAAGTCCCTCCTACCACACAGTAAGTCCAGTGCTCCCAAATTATATAATCATTTCTGCATTAACCTTTGAGTTTTAATTGGGTTTTTCAGCAAAACATATTTACTGAGCTTTTGCTGAAATTTAGGATATTCTATTAGTCATATAATGCTAATGTGCTTGTTGCTGTCCTGGTTGGAGTGCTGGTTGCCGTGCTGGTTGTGGTTCTGCAGAACTGAGTCTTTGCTCCTCCATTTCCTGTACCATGTAGGTATGCTCAGAGATTGCCCTGTATGCACTCTCAACATCATTTGGTCTTTGCAGCCTTACAGCTACTTCCAATTCATTCCTCATGATTGATGTTGTGTATTTTGAATATGCTATGTCTGCTTTTTCCCTGGCAATTTTCTTCATTTCCTGCAACAAAATGCTGTTGGTTGTCTCAGAGAGGAGTGTATCGTAGTGCTGCTTATAGCTGTTCCATTCACAATTGCATTTAAAGCAAACCTAAAGGCAAAATGAGTCGTGAGTAACACCACAGCTGCTTAAGAGGTACCATAGAAACAATCCACCAGCCATGAGGATCAAGCCATACGTCTACATTTTCTCTTTCATGAGCATAATTTCTTTCTCTGTTTATAAACAGTATAATTACAGGAGGTAAAAGCAGATACAGTACTCCATTTACATGTACACCAGGTTTGCAGGAGCAATGAAATTCCATTTCAAAGATGCTCTGGAGGATGTAGAAACTATGAAGATGAGAAAAGGGTTGGTAGCCGTTGAGAGGAGGCTGAATAGTTTCTGTGGTACATCAGGTTACTTCACTCAATTCACTCAGTTCAACTTCAGATGAAGAAAAATTGTGAGAAAAAGTTGATGTCCAGCTGCCCAAAAGCCCTGCATCCCGTCTTTAACTTGTGTGATCGCTTTAGAGGTGTCAGCAGTCCAAACAGAGTCTGATTCCAAAGGCGAATCCCTCGGAATGCTTCAATTATGGTATGTATCATGAGGAGGACATTGGGTATCCACAGGTTCCTCTTGGAAATATTTCCAACCACATCAGCAAGTTTCAGTATAAGTAACTTATGTTAGAGACTTATTGTTAATTTCATATTGATGTGTAAAATTTCTTTTCGTTTTCAGTACCTATGAAAGATTTTGTCTGTTTTCTTGCTTTTTTTTTACCAAGTTTATTTTTCTGTATGTGATGTTGTTATTAATTCCATTCTTTTCTAGGCTTATTTACATTTCCATTCACGATATTTAGCAGATGTTTTTATCCAGAGTGACTTACAAAAGTGCTTTATCATTTACTCAAGGAATGAATACATCCTAGCCAGTGCAGTAATTTAGAGTCCAAGATACCATTGAACTAGAATACTGTTGAAATACAGGGATCAGTGCTGATGCCTAGAAGTGCAAAATACTCTATAACAGATATCGATACGTTCAGAAAACAATACTCTATAATAAGTACCAGAGGTTCAGTTACTCAACATAGGTGTAGGATCAGTGCTCATTTAAATATTCCACAAATAGATGGGTCTTCAGTCTGCGTTTGAAGACCACAAGGGACTCTGCTGTCCAGACAGTAAGCAGACATTTGTTCCACCATCTAGGATCCAAGATAGAGAATACCCTCGATACTTGTCTTCCATGAGACTTGAAGCATGGTGTTTGAAGCCAAGCCATACTTGAGGTTCGACGTACTCAAGGTACAGATCGGGCTTTTACCATTGACATCAAATATTGAGGGACATTTTTGGCTTTGTAGGCAAACATTCAGGTTTTAATCTGATGTGTGCAGCTATTGGAAGCCAATAAAGGGAGACCAGTCGAGACCAGTCTTGCTGATGTGTTTTGGACAAATTGTAGAGGTCTGATGTCTCGGAGGAAGACCAGCAAGTAGCGAGTTGCAGTAGTCTAGCCTTGAGATTAAAAAAGACTGCACAAGCACCTCGGTAGCTTCCTGTGAGAGAACGGGCCGAATCCTTCGTATGTTACAAAGGAGAAATCTGCAAGACCATGTTAGATTAGAGAAGAATGTCAAAGGCTGCTGAAAGGACTAGAAGAATCAAAACAGATGACTGTTTGGCAGCTTTACCAGCATGAAGTTTTTTCGTCACATGCTATGAGGGCCGTGTCTGTAGAATGTGCCGGTTTGTAGCCAGACCGATTGATCACTTTATGCAAGTGCATGTACAACCAATGTTTCAGGAACTTCTTACTTATTAGGTTTCATACCTCAAATGTTAATCAAAATGAAGATTTTGAGGAAAATAAGTTTAATATGTAACTTTTCTCCAAAATATACCCACCACTTTACTGGATATTATTGATCCTGATTTGTTCACAAACAGTAAATGTCATGCTTTACAGTACAAATCTTTGTAAATTTTGCAGATAATTAATCTCTTATTAGTATTCTTTAAGTCTTTGGTTTGGTCTTATTTGGGGCATATTTTGTTTGAAATTGGATGTTTGACAAATCACATTATTTTTTTGTTACACATAAAAGGGTCTCTTTACATGAAGAAAAAAAATTGAAAGTCATAAAAAGGTACTATTGAATAGAATGCAGAACTGGGTGAGGATGCTGGTGTCAAAGGTGTGTTTCTCTATATATCCAGACTCCTATGCAGGGCACACAATAAAATACGTGAAAGGTTGCCAGAGCATACATTGGGACATGCACCCACATGGGCAGCATATCCGCTGCGTGTGCCTGGGTGTGCCCATGCATGCAAGATTGGGAATCATTCACGCTGTTACACTGGTTGGGGCAGGATGACGTGGAGTCGCTCTTGTCACTGGAGTTCTTTTTGCCGCTCTCCGAGCACAAGTCGCCCTGCAGTGCATCGAACAGCACGGGGTTCAGATGGACATACTCCCCCGATACCACCTCGATTACTGCAGGGAAACAGAAGAAGGGCACGTGGGGATCATATGTACTATGAGCTAGGACAATTTCTGCTGTTTTACAACAGTTTTGCATAGTTACAGATAAACTGTTCATACTATTACATTATTGCAGACTGAAGATAAAAAACTCCTACCTTCCTCATGAAGCCTTTTTAAATCATAAAAAGATAATAAACAAAATATGCTTCAATATATCAGCACAGTATAAAGTACAGACTATATAGTATAAAAATGTAATATTTCAAATGCACAGACAAAGACATGGTATATAATTTTGCCATATCAAACACAGACCATTGTAAATCCGTATTATTCCACTTTAATATCAGATATTAGTATGCGGTGTCCTTACACCTTTGTCTTGTCTGA
>NC_137505.1:16790000-16815000 GCF_041902795.1 Electrophorus electricus | reverse complement strand
TGGGACATGCACCCACATGGGCAGCATATCTGCTGCGTGTGCCTGGGTGTGCCCATGCATGCACGATTGGGAATCATTCACGCTGTTACACTGGTTGGGGCAGGACGACGTGGAGTCGCTCTTGTCACTGGAGTTCTTCTTGCCGCTCTCCGAGCACAAGTCGCCCTGCAGTGCATCGAACAGCACGGGGTTCAGATGGACATACTCCCCCGATACCACCTCGATTACTGCAGGGAAACAGAAGAAGGGCACGTGGGGATCATATGTACTATGAGCTAGGACAATTTCTGCTGTTTTACAACAGTTTTGCATAGTTACAGATAAACTGTTCATACTATTACATTATTGCAGACTGAAGATAAAAAACTCCTACCTTCCTCATGAAGCCTTTTTAAATCATAAAAAGATAATAAACAAAATATGCTTCAATATATCAGCACAGTATAAAGTACAGACTATATAGTATAAAAATGTAATATTTCAAATGCACAGACAAAGACATGGTATATAATTTTGCCATATCAAACACAGACCATTGTAAATCCGTATTATTCCACTTTAATATCAGATATTAGTATGCGGTGTCCTTACACCTTTGTCTTGTCTGACAGTAATTGACTATGCCATCCAATAATGATAGCTGGAAGAATTTTATCTGTGCTTTACAAATTCCCAGACAATGCAGTTTCATTGCTGCACCTAACAGAGTGTTCCATGCAAAGAGAACAGGCTTGCTCAGATTTTTGGGTATTGACATTAAGACAGTTATATTGGGTGGAACAGCTACCCTTTGAAATGACAAAGAAGGATTTCTTTTAAACTCAAACGCTATCCTCTATCTGTCACGATACAGCCCCCTCGTCCCAGACGTGTGTGTGTGTGGGTGTGCATGTGTGTGTGTTTTTCTGCATTGCCATGCCCTCCCCATATATCAAACTTCTTCCTCTTTTCGTGTCGTTACGGTTTATGAATGTAAAGTCTTGTGTAGTCATTGGTTGCTTGTGTTTAACCTTACGTGAGCATATGTGCTAAGTTGTCTTCATTGTGTCTGTCAATAAACGTCATTGTCTTCTACACGGCTTGCCTTTGTATCCTGCCAATCGAAACACCAACCGCCAAAGGATGCCAGGAAAGAAGCGCAAAAAGAGGAACTGGAAGAAAAGGCATGACCACTCTTCCACAGCCCCTGCAGGGAAACCGTCCATCTTTATGGACACACTCCACAGTTTGTAGAGTTCTACAAACCCTCGACAGACTACTGGAACTGGTACGATTACGACCAATATCCAGGTCCTATTATCCATCTTGGGACTACCGAGAGGGTTAAGAGGAAGATGGCAGGAGGAAGGTTTATACCACATCAGCCTCCAGTCGGACTCGGGGGTCGATCGCTTGTAGGATCCAGCAATGAAGGTGGAGGAGGCCCTCCAGGAGGATCCTCCCACTGTTATGGACACCGGGTCAGCGCACTCCAGGAGCGACGAGCCTCCGGCATACAAGGCTTTGCCCAAGGCACGCCATTCTGGAGCCAGGAAGGTACCCCGCGTGACTGGCAGAGAGGCGTGATCATCTGAGGACAATCTCTCCCCTAAGACACACAGCCCCAGAGCTAGTGTGCCTCTGCATACGCCTCGTAGAGGCAAGAAGGAAGCCTCACCAGTGCCCGCCCCAGAGACAGGCAAAACCGCTGGTGTGCTTCCTGGCACGTCTGCCCCGAAACCAGAGAAGCCGCCGCCACCCACGTCTGCGAGGGACGACCCCCCCAGACTGGTCAGACGTCGACTCACCTAACGACTGGGAGACAAGCTGGTGTTCATGCCAGCTTCCCTGGACTACAACCATTTAGGTGTTCTTATTCATGTCCCTATCACTGTGCCCCTCTCTGTCACACTTAACGTACCGGTCATTTTGTGCCACTTTGTGTCTGTTCCTGTTTCTGTTACTGTGTCCATCCCTGTGTCTGTTGTCATCTTGGTCCCTGTCTTCCTCCCATCAGTCCTGCTTGCGGTGGCCCGTGTCGGTCGCTCGGTCCTCCAGCCGATTTGGCCTTGATCTGGGGGCCATAGCCTGACAGGTTGCCGTCGCGTGGTTGGGGAAGGGTTCTGTCACGTTTTGGCCCCCTACTCCCAGAAGTGCGTGTGTGTGTATTTGTGTGTGTGTGTGTGTGTGTGTGTGTGTGTGAGTGTATGTATATGTGTGTGTGTGTGTGTGTGTGTGTGTGTGTGTGTGTGTGTGTTTGTGTGCGGGTGTTCATCTGCATGGCCATGCCCTCCCCATGTATCACACCTGTTCCTCATTTTGTGTCATTACAGTTCATGAATATAAAGTGTTGTGTAGCCATTTTTGCTTGTTGGTGTTCTACACGACTCACCTTTCCATGCAAAGCCTCCCAGCGTTCCACTATCTAATGTACCATGTGTAGATATGTGTCCACTATCTAATGTACAACTGGGCTGAATTTTAAGGCTCTGAAGAAAAACATCTGGCATGAACACCAAACTACAATAAGCACAGTGTTATCAGTTAAAGCTGAATAGTGGCTTCACTTCTATAACCATATAGCTTAGTAAAGTGAAGAGAAGATCATGGGAAATGGAGTTTATTAGTATATTATTGCTGTTCTGATGACTACAGAACACTGGGCATCTGGGAGAAGTCAATAGATGCTGAGGCATCTGAGCATACACAGCCAACGTCGTCCTCTCACACATGTATATAGTCTATATACATCTGACTCTAGGAGGACATTGGGTATCCACAGGTTCCTCTTGGAAATATTTCCAACCACATCAGCAAGTTTTAGTATAAGTAACTTATGTTAGAGACTTATTGTTAATTTCATATTGTTGTGTAAAATTTCTTTTCGTTTTCAGTACCTATGAAAGATTTTGTCTGTTTTCTTGCTTTTTTTTTTACCAAGTTTATTTTTCTGTATGTGATGTTGTTATTAATTCCATTCTTTTCTAGGCTTATTTACATTTCCATTCACAATATTTAGCAGATGTTTTTATCCAGAGTGACTTACAAAAGTGCTTTATCATTTACTCAAGGAATGAATACATCCTAGCCAGTGCAGTAATGTAGAGTCCAAGATACCATTGAACTAGAATACTGTTGAAATACAGGGATCAGTGCTGATGCCTAGAAGTGCAAAATACTCTATAACAGATATCGATACGTTCAGAAAACAATACTCTATAATAAGTACCAGAGGTTCAGTTACTCAACATAGGTGTAGGATCAGTGCTCATTTAAATATTCCACAAATAGATGGGTCTTCAGTCTGCGTTTGAAGACCACAAGGGACTCTGCTGTCCAAACAGTAAACAGACATTTGTTCCACCATCTAGGATCCAAGATAGAGAATACCCTCGATACTTGTCTTCCATGAGACTTGAAGCATGGTGTTTGAAGCCAAGCCATACTTGAGGTTCGACGTACTCAAGGTACAGATCGGGCTTTTACCATTGACATCAAATATTGAGGGACATTTTTGGCTTTGTAGGCAAACATTCAGGTTTTAATCTGATGTGTGCAGCTATAGGAAGCCAATAAAGGGAGACCGGTCGAGACCAGTCTTGCTGATGTGTTTTGGACAAATTGTAGAGGTCTGATGTCTCGGAGGAAGACCAGCAAGTAGCGAGTTGCAGTAGTCTAGCCTTGAGATTACAAGAGACTGCACAAGCACCTGGGTAGCTTCCTGTGAGAGAACGGGCCGAATCCTTCGTATGTTACAAAGGAGAAATCTGCAAGACCGTGTTAGATTAGAGAAGAATGTCAAAGGCTGCTGAAAGGACTAGAAGAATCAAAACAGATGACTGTTTGGCAGCTTTACCAGCATGAAGTTTTTTCGTCACATGCTATGAGGGCCGTGTCTGTAGAATGTGCCGGTTTGTAGCCAGACCGATTGATCACTTTATGCAAGTGCATGTACAACCAATGTTTCAGGAACTTCTTACTTATTAGGTTTCATACCTCAAATGTTAATCAAAATGAAGATTTTGGGGAAAATACGTTTAATATGTAACTTTTCTCCAAAATATACCCACCACTTTACTGGATATTATTGTTACTGACTTGTTCACAAACAGTAAATGTCATTCTTTGCAGTACAAATCTTTGTAAACTTTGCAGAGAATTAATTTATTATGATTATTCTTTATGTCTTTGGTTTGGCCTTTTTTGGGGCAAATATTGTTCGAAACTGGATGTTTGACAAATCACATTACTTTTTGTTTCTATATGAAAAAAAAGTTGAAAGTCATATAAGAGTTCTTTTGAAGAAAGATGTACCCATCTACCAGTCCCCATCTATCAGCTACTTACTCGGCTGCTGCTAAAAATAGGGATTTCAAATATTTTTTGAACTATTGACTTATTTTCCCAATAACCAAAATGTCAGTGCAGCATTCTAGAAATGTCACAATTGTCACAATGTCACAATGATTATTCTTTATGTCTTTGGTTTGGCCTTTTTTGGGGCAAATATTGTTTGAAACTGGATGTTTGACAAATCACGTTATTTTTTGTTACACACAAAAGGGTCTCTATACGAAAAAAAAGTTGAAAGTCATATAAGGGTTCTTTTGAAGAAAGATGTACCCGTCTACCTGTACCCATCTATCAGCTACTTACTCGGCTGCTGCTACAAATAGGGATTTCAAATATTTTTTGAACTATTGACTTATTTTCCCAATAACCAAAATGTCAGTGCAGCATTCTAGAAATGTCACAATGCATATGACATCACAACATCTTTGACGTCACTACAAGTATATAAAGGTGAGCGCAAGCATTTATATGTCATTTCACTTGACAGATTTCAGCAGTTATAAAGTTGGAAGACAATAGAGTGAATTAAACCTAATCGTAGGTCAACTTTCCAGAACAAGGTACGGTTGAATAAGTCAATTTTGTAATTACAGAAGGCTATTTTCCATCTAATTGTATGTGTATGTATCTGTCTGTCTGTCTAAATGTCCGCTTAGCTACTATAGCTAGAGCTTTTCTAATTTTATGATGAACGGTCTGTCTGCTGTAGTTTTATATAGTTATGGAATGCATTGACGTTCCACCTGTTTTCTCACACAAGGCTTTATGTCAAGCATAAGCGACTGCTTTTTATGCTATTTAGATTTTGCTGTTTTAAAGGTACAAGACAAGTAATATAAGTGATTAAACCAAATTTCATCACCATACCCGCCCTTTCATGTTAGATTGCTGTCTGTCCACCAAACTGTAAAAATGATTTATGCTTTTGACTTCATATCGCCTTTTCAGAACAAAGTATTCCAGGAGAGTCTTAAGAAAACTTGGACCAGGACAAATGGAGAAACAGAAGCGTCTTTTAGGCAGGAAGATGTAAGGCCTTTGCACTACAATGTTAAAAAATCTTAGAATAACAATATTAATTTTAAATGATTCTTATTTATACAGCATATTCCTTATAGAACCCAAAAGCTCAAGGTGCTTTACACTGCAATGAACGAACAGTATTCAGTAATAAAACATTGATCAAATAAAACAGTTAAAAGTCACAAAATATAAATGTAGAAAATGAAATTAATTGAAACAGAATTTAAATTAAACCGGCTAAACAACCTGAACAATTAGATCAAGCTAAACAAGCCACTCTTTAATCTGTATTAAACACCAATAGAGCTTGCACTCTAAATACTTTCTGGACTATTCCAAAGTATCGGAACGATGAAACATGAAACAGATGAAACATGTTTCATCAACCTTGTTATTTTAAAAGATTAGGAAGTAATGTTAAAGGAATCAGTCTTATTTTCCTTATAATGTGCTAAAGTAGAATAAAATAATTTTGATTGTATTGTGCAATTAACAAAATACAACATGGACCTGAGCTCTATCAGTGATTCATCCATTAAATAGAGATTAAGAAAAACAATCTATAAACTTAGACACAAGCTCTCTCAAAATGATTTGACCATGGATTTTAGTTCAGGCTGTTGATGTTTGAAGAATGACAAACGAACAACATTTCCTTATATATTTTTGTTGTTTCCATAGTAAAATTCCTTCACCTCCAAAAGTGACACGGGCTTCTTCAGTATTTAAAAAGGTGAGTTTAAAATGGCCAAATTTGTTATTCATCAGAAAATGGAATTGTTGCTAATAAGTGAGATGTCAGCACAGTTGTTATGTTATCCTGATATTTAATTTCTTTTTATTCAACCTCTTCTATGGTTCTCAAAACAAGAGCAAGTCAAAAAGCACAAGACAAAACGAGAATAAACCTGTGAGGAATGACAGCAAAATGCTCCTTGATAGAGCCAAAAAAATCATCCCAGACTTGGAGAAGCTCGATATTGCACCAATCTTGACCCATTTTGTGATGGATCTGACTCATGAGTATGCCATTTTTAAACCTTTTCTTCTTCTTCTTCTTCTTCTTCTTCTTCTTCTTCTTCTTCTTCTTCTTCTTCTGCTTTTTCAATTTATCATTTTTATTTTTGGTATAATTTTGAATGTATGAGATTTTTAGCATAAATATTAATTATAGTTCTAAAGAATGCTTTTATTCACATTCTTTAAGGCAGTGGACATCTATCTGGAAAGCAATCCCTAGTCCAGTAAGTCATACTACATTGCTTACACTTCAACATATTTTAAATGGGATTCATATTAATTCTAAACCAAACAACCAAAACCATTTTGGAGCAATTTTCAATGTTCGCCTTTCTATGTTATCTCTCCTTTCTTTCACAGGAGACAAAGGTCATGATCTCTCATATGGGTTCATTCATTGCGGACATTGTCACTGAAGTAACTGTGATGGGTCTTCTTTCATCTCTGGAAGAAATGTTAGATGTTGATCTAAGATCAGTGTTGCTTTCAAATTCCAAGAAGGAAACTGCAGATTTGCTGAATGCTTTCCGTACCAGATATCGTGAGATAAATCATTCAGCTTCAGTCCACGTGAAGGAGGGGACAGCTCATATGGACTCTCTAAGCAGAGATGTTAAGACTGCAGTTATTGATACACATCGCAGTTGCCTAGATGACTATGAGAGAGACCAAATTGTGATGAAATTCCACTCTACTATGGAAGATACAAATTCAGAAGCAGTGAGTGAGGTTCTGATAGGAGATACTGAGAGTCTGACATCGTTATCCTCAGATGTCCATGACGATGGTACATCTAGACCTATAAGTACCATTCCTATAGCTGGCTCTCCGGTTTCGAATATGCTTCAGCGCTTTGATGATGAGATGGAGGAATTTTCTGAACTGTCACAAGACATCAATCCCCGCATAAAAGGAAGGACACATTTTTTGTCCCATCATTTAATAAATCCTGACCTTGAAGGGGTCTCATCTTGTGAGCTCTGTGGTATGGTCATGCCAATCTACCTAGAGCAGGATGACTTGAAATCATCACAGGCATCATCAGAGCTATGCACAGATAGTAGGAACACCTCCTCCGACGTCATGGCAAGCCAAGTTATGGAGTTGGTTGTCCCACCCTCTGTGAAGAAGGCTCAAGAGTCCCCCAGTGTACACAATGACTGGTCTTCCCTGTTCAGCATCGATATACATAGCTCTCCATCACTACAGTCTGAGATGTCTGCTAGGTCACCATGTACTGAGCCTGCTCTGGACAATCAGAGCAAAACCATGAAAGCCCAGAAGGGGAGATTGCATTTCCTATTCCCCTTCAGTAAGGTCTCAAAGAACTTAAAGGTAAAACATTTGACTTATTTCTTATTTAGATTTTGTTACATTGTTAATTTTTAAAGTAGTGCATATTTGAATTTCATTTCACACTGAATGTGTATATATCACTTTGCATAAATGACATAATTTGTTCTAAATTATATTCTGTTGCATTATTACTGGTTTGTATCTGTACTTTTAGTTATAAATGTACTTATGCTCTGATATTTCTCTACTAAATCATTGTTTTGTTTTTGTTAGAAACTCAAAAAGAAAAGCAAGGAGCACCCTAACACTGTAGCTGCTGCTGCAACTACAGGTAAGAACATATTGCTAGAAACACATATGACAATTTAGTTGTTAGACAGAATATCACAGTTATATCCATTTTTTAAAAATCAATAACTTTTTTGTCTTATGATAGGTAGTGAAGATGTTTCCCCCATCTCGTCACGTTTCACGAGGATGTTATCGTTCTTTACAAGGCAACGCTCAAATCATCAATAAAGCCTGAAACATCAATTTGCTGAAAATGTGCAAAAATGGCTGGTTTTTGATTACATTTACATTTACATTTACAGTATTTAGCAGATGCTCTTATCCAGAGCGTCTTACAAAAGTGCTTTGTCCTTTACTCATAGAATATCTTAGTACAGTACAGTAGGTTAGAGTCCCACATACCAATGAACTAGAATACTGTAGAATACAGGGATCAATGCTGATACCTAGAAGTACAAAATACATAAGGTCTATCTTAAACAATGATAAGTGCAATAAACAATAAGTGCTAGAGTTTTTTAAACAACATAAACATTACCCTACAATAAGTACAAATTTAGTCAGTCAATATGGGAGCAGTTTCAGTTGTCCTTTAACTAGGCTGCAAATAGATGAGTCTTCAGTCTGCATTTGAAGACTGCAAGGGACTCTGCTGACCGGACAGCAAGTGGGAGTTCATTTCACCATCTTGGAGCCAGGACAGAAAATAGTCTCGATGCTTGTCGTCAATGAGAACTGAAGCAAGGAATTTCAAGCCGAGCCGTACTTGAGTTTCAAAGTGCTCGAGCAACGGATCGCGCTTTGACCATTGACTTCATGTATGAAGGGGATGATCCATTTTTGGCTTTTGTAGGCAAGCATCAAAGTTTTAAATCTGATGTGTGCAGCTACTGGGAGCCAGTGAAGGGAGTGCAGCAGTGGAGTAACGTGTAAACTTCGGAAGATTGAAGACCAGTCGTGCTGCTGCATTCTGGACAAGTTGTAGAGGGCTGATGGCTCTTAGAGGAAAACCAGCAAATAGCGAGTTGCAGTAGTCTAGCTTTGAGATCACAAAAGACTACACAAGCACCTGGGTAGCGTCCTGTGAGAGATAGGGCAGAATGTTTCATATGTTACAAAGGAGAAATCTGCAAGACCATGTTAGATTAGAGAAGAATGTCAAAGGCTGCTGAAAGGACTAGAAGAATCAAAACAGATGACTGTTTGGCAGCTTTACCAGCATGAAGTTTTTTCGTCACATGCTATGAGGGCCGTGTCTGTAGAATGTGCCAGTTTGTAGCCAGACCGATTGATCACTTTATGCAAGTGCATGTACAACCAATGTTTCAGGAACTTCTTACTTATTAGGTTTCATACCTCAAATGTTAATCAAAATGAAGATTTTGAGGAAAATACGTTTAATATGGAACTTTTCTCCAAAATATACCCACCACTTTACTGGATATTATTGTTACTGACTTGTTCACAAACAGTAAATGTCATTCTTTGCAGTACAAATCTTTGTAAACTTTGCAGAGAATTAATCTCTTATTAGTATTCTTTAAATCTTTGGTTTGGCCTTTTTTGGGGCAAATATTGTTCGAAACTGGATGTTTGACAAATCACATTACTTTTTGTTACACACAAAAGGGTCTCTATACGAAAAAAAAGTTGAAAGTCATATAAGGGTTCTTTTGAAGAAAGATGTACCCATCTACCAGTCCCCATCTATCAGCTACTTACTCGGCTGCTGCTAAAAATAGGGATTTCAAATATTTTTTGAACTATTGACTTATTTTCCCAATAACCAAAATGTCAGTGCAGCATTCTAGAAATGTCACAATGCATAAGACATCACAACAGCGTTGACGTCACTACAAGTATATAAAGGTGAGCGCAAGCATTTATATGTCATTTCACTTGACAGATTTCAGCAGTTATAAAGTTGGAAGACAATAGAGTGAATTAAACCTAATCGTAGGTGAACTTTCCAGAACAAGGTACGGTTGAATAAGTCAATTTTGTAATTACAGAAGGCTATTTTCCATCTAATTGTATGTGTATGTACCTGTCTTTCTGTCTAAATGTCCACTTAGCTACTATAGCTAGAGCTTTTCTAATTTTATGATGAACGGTCTGTCTGCTGTAGTTTTATATAGTTATGGAATGCATTGACGTTCCACCTGTTTTCTCACACAAGGCTTTATGTCAAGCATAAGCGACTGCTTTTTATGCTATTTAGATTTTGCTGTTTTAAAGGTACAAGACAAGTAATATAAGTGATTAAACCAAATTTCATCACCATACCCGCCCTTTCATGTTAGATTGCTGTCTGTCCACCAAACTGTAAAAATGATTTATGCTTTTGACTTCACATCGCCTTTTCAGAACAAGGTATTCCAGGAGGGTCCTAAGAAAACTTGGACCAGGACAAATGGAGAAACAGAAGCGTCTTTTAGGCAGGAAGATGTAAGGCCTTTGCACTACAATGTTAAAAAATCTTAGAATAACAATATTAATTTTAAATGATTCTTATTTATACAGCATATTCCTTATAGAACCCAAAATCTCAAGGTGCTTTACACTGCAATGAATGAACAGTATTTAGTAATAAAACATTGATCAAATAAAACAGTTAAAAGTCACAAAATATAAATGTAGAAAATGAAATTAATTGAAACAGAATTTAAATTAAACCGGCTAAACAAGCTGAACAATTAGATCAAGCTAAACAAGCCACTCTTTAATCTGTATTAAACACCAATAGAGCTTGCACTCTAAATACTTTCTGGACTATTCCAAAGTATCGGAACGATGAAACATGAAACAGATGAAACATGTTTCATCAACCTTGTTATTTTAAAAGATTAGGAAGTAATGTTAAAGGAATCAGTCTTATTTTCCTTATAATGTGCTAAAGTAGAATAAAATAATTTTGATTGTATTGTGCAATTAACAAAATACAACATGGACCTGAGCTCTATCAGTGATTCATCCATTAAATAGAGAATAAGAATAACAATCTATAAACTTAGACACAAGCTCTCTCAAAATAATTTGACCATGGATTTTAGTTCAGGCTGTTGATGTTTGAAGAATGACAAACGAACAACATTTCCTTATATATTTTTGTTGTTTCCATAGTAAAATTCCTTCACCTCCAAAAGTGACACGGGCTTCTTCAGTATTTAAAAAGGTGAGTTTAAAATGGCCAAATTTGTTATTCATCAGAAAATGGAATTGTTGCTAATAAGTGAGATGTCAGCACAGTTGTTATGTTATCCTGATATTTAATTTCTTTTTATTCAACCTCTTCTATGGTTCTCAAAACAAGAGCAAGTCAAAAAGCACAAGACAAAACGAGAATAAACCTGTGAGGAATGACAGCAAAATGCTCCTTGATAGAGCCAAAAAAATCATCCCAGACTTGGAGAAGCTCGATATTGCACCAATCTTGACCCATTTTGTGATGGATCTGACTCATGAGTATGCCATTTTTAAACCTTTTCTTCTTCTTCTTCTTCTTCTTCTTCTTCTTCTTCTTCTTCTTCTTCTTCTTCTTCTTCTGCTTTTTCAATTTATCATTTTTATTTTTGGTATAATTTTGAATGTATGAGATTTTTAGCATAAATATTAATTATAGTTCTAAAGAATGCTTTTATTCACATTATTTTAGGCAGTGGACATCTATCCGGAAAGCAATCCCTAGTCCAGTAAGTCATACTACATTGCTTACACATCAACATATTTTAAATGGGATTCATATTAATTCTAAACCAAACAACCAAAACCATTTTGGAGCAATTTTCAATGTTCGCCTTTCTATGTTATCTCTCCTTTCTTTCACAGGAGACAAAGGTTATGATCTCTCATATGGGTTCATTCATTGCGGACATTGTCACTGAAGTAACTGTGATGGGTCTTCTTTCATCTCTGGAATAAATGTTAGATGTTGATCTAAGATCAGTGTTGCTTTCAAATTCCAAGAAGGAAACTGCAGATTTGCTGAATGCTTTCCGTACCAGATATCGTGAGATAAATCATTCAGCTTCAGTCCACGTGAAGGAGGGAACAGCTCATATGGACTCTCTGAGCAGAGATGTTAGGACTGCGGTTATTGATACGCATCGCAGTTGCCTGGATGACCATGAGAGAGACCAAATTGTGATGAAATTCCACTCTACTATGGAAGATACAAATTCAGAAGCAGTGAGTGAGGTTCTGATAGGAGATACTGAGAGTCTGACATCGTTATCCTCAGATGTCCATGACGATGGTACATCTAGACCTATAAGTACCATTCCTATAGCTGGCTCTCCGGTTTCGGATATGCTTCAGCGCTTTGATGATGAGATGGAGGAATTTGCTGAACTGTCGCAAGACATCAATCCCCGCATAAAAGGAAGGACACATTTTTTGTCCCGTCATTTAATAAATCCTGACCTTGAAGGGGTCTCATCTTGTGAGCTCTGTGGTATGGTCATGCCAATCTACCTAGAGCAGGATGACTTGAAATCATCACAGGCATCATCAGAGCTATGCACAGATAGTAGGAACACCTCCTCCGACGTCATGGCAAGCCAAGTTATGGAGTTGGTTGTCCCACCCTCTGTGAAGAAGGCTCAAGAGTCCCCCAGTGTACACAATGACTGGTCTTCCCTGTTCAGCATCGATATACATAGCTCTCCATCACTACAGTCTGAGATGTCTGCTAGGTCACCATGTACTGAGCCTGCTCTGGACAATCAGAGCAAAACCATGAAAGCCCAGAAGGGGAGATTGCATTTCCTATTCCCCTTCAGTAAGGTCTCAAAGAACTTAAAGGTAAAACATTTGACTTATTTCTTATTTAGATTTTGTTACATTGTTAATTTTTAAAGTAGTGCATATTTGAATTTCATTTCACACTGAATGTGTATATATCACTTTGCATAAATGACATAATTTGTTCTAAATTATATTCTGTTGCATTATTACTGGTTTGTATCTGTACTTTTAGTTATAAATGTACTTATGCTCTGATATTTCTCTACTAAATCATTGTTTTGTTTTTGTTAGAAACTCAAAAAGAAAAGCAAGGAGCACCCTAACACTGTAGCTGCTGCTGCAACTACAGGTAAGAACATATTGCTAGAAACACATATGACAATTTAGTTGTTAGACAGAATATCACAGTTATATCCATTTTTTAAAAATCAATAACTTTTTTGTCTTATGATAGGTAGTGAAGATGTTTCCCCCATCTCGTCACGTTTCACGAGGATGTTATCGTTCTTTACAAGGCAACGCTCAAATCATCAATAAAGCCTGAAACATCAATTTGCTGAAAATGTGCAAAAATGGCTGGTTTTTGATTACATTTACATTTACATTTACAGTATTTAGCAGATGCTCTTATCCAGAGCGTCTTACAAAAGTGCTTTGTCCTTTACTCATAGAATATCTTAGTACAGTACAGTAGGTTAGAGTCCCACATACCAATGAACTAGAATACTGTAGAATACAGGGATCAATGCTGATACCTAGAAGTACAAAATACATAAGGTCTATCTTAAACAATGATAAGTGCAATAAACAATAAGTGCTAGAGTTTTTTAAACAACATAAACAATACCCTACAATAAGTACAAATTTAGTCAGTCAATATGGGAGCAGTTTCAGTTGTCCTTTAACTAGGCTGCAAATAGATGAGTCTTCAGTCTGCATTTGAAGACTGCAAGGGACTCTGCTGACCGGACAGCAAGTGGGAGTTCATTTCACCATCTTGGAGCCAGGACAGAAAATAGTCTCGATGCTTGTCGTCAATGAGAACTGAAGCAAGGAATTTCAAGCCGAGCCGTACTTGAGTTTCAAAGTGCTCGAGCAACGGATCGCGCTTTGACCATTGACTTCATGTATGAAGGGGATGATCCATTTTTGGCTTTTGTAGGCAAGCATCAAAGTTTTAAATCTGATGTGTGCAGCTACTGGGAGCCAGTGAAGGGAGTGCAGCAGTGGAGTAACGTGTAAACTTCGGAAGATTGAAGACCAGTCGTGCTGCTGCATTCTGGACAAGTTGTAGAGGGCTGATGGCTCTTAGAGGAAGACCAGCAAATAGCGAGTTGCAGTAGTCTAGCTTTGAGATCACAAAAGACTACACAAGCACCTGGGTAGCGTCCTGTGAGAGATAGGGCAGAATGTTTCATATGTTACAAAGGAGAAATCTGCAAGACCGTGTTAGATTAGAGAAGAATGTCAAAGGCTGCTGAAAGGACTAGAAGAATCAAAACAGATGACTGTTTGGCAGCTTTACCAGCATGAAGTTTTTCCGTCACTGCTATGAGGGCCGTTTCTGTAGAATGTGCCGGTTTGTAGCCAGACCGATTGATCACTTTATGCAAGTGCATGTACAACCAATGTTTCAGGAACTTCTTACTTATTAGGTTTCATACCTCAAATGTTAATCAAAATGAAGATTTTGAGGAAAATAAGTTTAATATGTAACTTTTCTCCAAAATATACCCACCACTTTACTGGATATTATTGATCCTGATTTGTTCACAAACAGTAAATGTCATGCTTTACAGTACAAATCTTTGTAAATTTTGCAGATAATTAATCTCTTATTAGTATTCTTTAAGTCTTTGGTTTGGTCTTATTTGGGGCATATTTTGTTTGAAATTGGATGTTTGACAAATCACATTATTTTTTTGTTACACATAAAAGGGTCTCTTTACATGAAGAAAAAAAATTGAAAGTCATAAAAAGGTACTTTTGAATAGAATGCAGAACTGGGTGAGGATGCTGGTGTCAAAGGTGTGTTTCTCTATATATCCAGACTCCTATGCAGGGCACACAATAAAATACGTGAAAGGTTGCCAGAGCATACATTGGGACATGCACCCACATGGGCAGCATATCTGCTGCGTGTGCCTGGGTGTGCCCATGCATGCACGATTGGGAATCATTCACGCTGTTACACTGGTTGGGGCAGGACGACGTGGAGTCGCTCTTGTCACTGGAGTTCTTCTTGCCGCTCTCCGAGCACAAGTCGCCCTGCAGTGCATCGAACAGCACGGGGTTCAGATGGACATACTCCCCCGATACCACCTCGATTACTGCAGGGAAACAGAAGAAGGGCACGTGGGGATCATATGTACTATGAGCTAGGACAATTTCTGCTGTTTTACAACAGTTTTGCATAGTTACAGATAAACTGTTCATACTATTACATTATTGCAGACTGAAGATAAAAAACTCCTACCTTCCTCATGAAGCCTTTTTAAATCATAAAAAGATAATAAACAAAATATGCTTCAATATATCAGCACAGTATAAAGTACAGACTATATAGTATAAAAATGTAATATTTCAAATGCACAGACAAAGACATGGTATATAATTTTGCCATATCAAACACAGACCATTGTAAATCCGTATTATTCCACTTTAATATCAGATATTAGTATGCGGTGTCCTTACACCTTTGTCTTGTCTGACAGTAATTGACTATGCCATCCAATAATGATAGCTGGAAGAATTTTATCTGTGCTTTACAAATTCCCAGACAATGCAGTTTCATTGCTGCACCTAACAGAGTGTTCCATGCAAAGAGAACAGGCTTGCTCAGATTTTTGGGTATTGACATTAAGACAGTTATATTGGGTGGAACAGCTACCCTTTGAAATGACAAAGAAGGATTTCTTTTAAACTCAAACGCTATCCTCTATCTGTCACGATACAGCCCCCTCGTCCCAGACGTGTGTGTGTGTGGGTGTGCATGTGTGTGTGTTTTTCTGCATTGCCATGCCCTCCCCATATATCAAACTTCTTCCTCTTTTCGTGTCGTTACGGTTTATGAATGTAAAGTCTTGTGTAGTCATTGGTTGCTTGTGTTTAACCTTACGTGAGCATATGTGCTAAGTTGTCTTCATTGTGTCTGTCAATAAACGTCATTGTCTTCTACACGGCTTGCCTTTGTATCCTGCCAATCGAAACACCAACCGCCAAAGGATGCCAGGAAAGAAGCGCAAAAAGAGGAACTGGAAGAAAAGGCATGACCACTCTTCCACAGCCCCTGCAGGGAAACCGTCCATCTTTATGGACACACTCCACAGTTTGTAGAGTTCTACAAACCCTCGACAGACTACTGGAACTGGTACGATTACGACCAATATCCAGGTCCTATTATCCATCTTGGGACTACCGAGAGGGTTAAGAGGAAGATGGCAGGAGGAAGGTTTATACCACATCAGCCTCCAGTCGGACTCGGGGGTCGATCGCTTGTAGGATCCAGCAATGAAGGTGGAGGAGGCCCTCCAGGAGGATCCTCCCACTGTTATGGACACCGGGTCAGCGCACTCCAGGAGCGACGAGCCTCCGGCATACAAGGCTTTGCCCAAGGCACGCCATTCTGGAGCCAGGAAGGTACCCCGCGTGACTGGCAGAGAGGCGTGATCATCTGAGGACAATCTCTCCCCTAAGACACACAGCCCCAGAGCTAGTGTGCCTCTGCATACGCCTCGTAGAGGCAAGAAGGAAGCCTCACCAGTGCCCGCCCCAGAGACAGGCAAAACCGCTGGTGTGCTTCCTGGCACGTCTGCCCCGAAACCAGAGAAGCCGCCGCCACCCACGTCTGCGAGGGACGACCCCCCCAGACTGGTCAGACGTCGACTCACCTAACGACTGGGAGACAAGCTGGTGTTCATGCCAGCTTCCCTGGACTACAACCATTTAGGTGTTCTTATTCATGTCCCTATCACTGTGCCCCTCTCTGTCACACTTAACGTACCGGTCATTTTGTGCCACTTTGTGTCTGTTCCTGTTTCTGTTACTGTGTCCATCCCTGTGTCTGTTGTCATCTTGGTCCCTGTCTTCCTCCCATCAGTCCTGCTTGCGGTGGCCCGTTTCGGTCGCTCGGTCCTCCAGCCGATTTGGCCTTGATCTGGGGGCCATAGCCTGACAGGTTGCCGTCGCGTGGTTGGGGAAGGGTTCTGTCACGTTTTGGCCCCATACTCCCAGAAGTGCGTGTGTGTGTATTTGTGTGTGTGTGTGTGTGTGTGTGTGTGTGTGTGAGTGTATGTATATGTGTGTGTGTGTGTGTGTGTGTGTGTGTGTGTGTGTGTGTGTGTTTGTGTGCGGGTGTTCATCTGCATGGCCATGCCCTCCCCATGTATCACACCTGTTCCTCATTTTGTGTCATTACAGTTCATGAATATAAAGTGTTGTGTAGCCATTTTTGCTTGTTGGTGTTCTACACGACTCACCTTTCCATGCAAAGCCTCCCAGCGTTCCACTATCTAATGTACCATGTGTAGATATGTGTCCACTATCTAATGTACAACTGGGCTGAATTTTAAGGCTCTGAAGAAAAACATCTGGCATGAACACCAAACTACAATAAGCACAGTGTTATCAGTTAAAGCTGAATAGTGGCTTCACTTCTATAACCATATAGCTTAGTAAAGTGAAGAGAAGATCATGGGAAATGGAGTTTATTAGTATATTATTGCTGTTCTGATGACTACAGAACACTGGGCATCTGGGAGAAGTAAATAGATGCTGAGGCATCTGAGCATACACAGCCAACGTCGTCCTCTCACACATGTATATAGTCTATATACATCTGACTCTATGTTACTGAAGGAGGGAGAACATGTGTGGTATTTCAGCACATGAGAGAAATCAGAAGATTGAAGCAGTACTAATAAGACTGAGTCCTGTAACAAAGAATTTTGAGAGGAGAAAAGGCAGGAGATGTGAAGTAGAGTGAGTCGACCACACAGTCTACCTCACAGCTATCAAACTATGGCAAGGAAAGGAAGAATTAAGGAAGTTACCCGTGGACTGCCGTAATCTCATGGTGGCCAGTGATAGTGAGTGAAAGTGTGTGTGTGTGTGTGTGTGTGTGTGTGCGTGCGTGCGTGCGTGCGTGCTTGCGTGCGTGTGTGTTCTGTCCCAGTCCAAGTGGAGAAGGTGTTAGAGATGAGTGCATACAGGTGCAGTGCAAAATTCCGCTTCTTGAACCTAACTAATACAACTACTCTTTCTAGTTTTACACAGCTCCATTTAACTGTTGGTGTGTGTGCACATGTGTGCACATGTGTGTGCTTTTAATGAGAAAAGGCCATATATGAGTAACCCCTGAACATGCTTACACATATGTGTATTTGTGTATTTTGAATATGCTATGTCTGCTTTTTCCCTGGCAATTTTCTTCATTTCCTGCAACAAAATGCTGTTGGTTGTCTCAGAGAGGAGTGTATCGTAGTGCTGCTTATAGCTGTTCCATTCACAATTGCACTTAAAGCAAACCTAAAGGCAAAATGAGTCGTGAGTAACACCACAGCTGCTTAAGAGGTACCATAGAAACAATCCACCAGCCATGAGGATCAAGCCATACGTCTACATTTTCTCTTTCATGAGCATAATTTCTTTCTCTGTTTATAAACAGTATAATTACAGGAGGTAAAAGCAGATACAGTACTCCATTTACATGTACACCAGGTTTGCAGGAGCAATGAAATTCCATTTCAAAGATGCTCTGGAGGATGTAGAAACTATGAAGATGAGAAAAGCGTTGGCAGCCGTTGAGAGGAGGCTGAATAGTTTCTGTGGTACATCAGGTTACTTCACTCAATTCACTCAGTTCAACTTCAGATGAAGAAAAATTGTGAGAAAAAGTTGATGTCCAGCTGCCCAAAATCCCTGCATCCCGTCTTTAACTTGTGTGATCGCTTTAGAGGTGTCAGCAGTCCAAACAGAGTCTGATTCCAAAGGCGAATCCCTCGGAATGCTTCAATTATGGTATGTATCATGAGGAGGACATTGGGTATCCACAGGTTCCTCTTGGAAATATTTCCAACCACATCAGCAAGTTTTAGTATAAGTAACTTATGTTAGAGACTTATTGTTAATTTCATATTGTTGTGTAAAATTTCTTTTCGTTTTCAGTACCTATGAAAGATTTTGTCTGTTTTCTTGCTTTTTTTTTACCAAGTTTATTTTTCTGTATGTGATGTTGTTATTAATTCCATTCTTTTCTAGGCTTATTTACATTTCCATTCACGATATTTAGCAGATGTTTTTATCCAGAGTGACTTACAAAAGTGCTTTATCATTTACTCAAGGAATGAATACATCCTAGCCAGTGCAGTAATGTAGAGTCCAAGATACCATTGAACTAGAATACTGTTGAAATACAGGGATCAGTGCTGATGCCTAGAAGTGCAAAATACTCTATAACAGATATCGATACGTTCAGAAAACAATACTCTATAATAAGTACCAGAGGTTCAGTTACTCAACATAGGTGTAGGATCAGTGCTCATTTAAATATTCCACAAATAGATGGGTCTTCAGTCTGCGTTTGAAGACCACAAGGGACTCTGCTGTCCAAACAGTAAACAGACATTTGTTCCACCATCTAGGATCCAAGATAGAGAATACCCTCGATACTTGTCTTCCATGAGACTTGAAGCATGGTGTTTGAAGCCAAGCCATACTTGAGGTTCGACGTACTCAAGGTACAGATCGGGCTTTTACCATTGACATCAAATATTGAGGGACATTTTTGGCTTTGTAGGCAAACATTCAGGTTTTAATCTGATGTGTGCAGCTATAGGAAGCCAATAAAGGGAGACCGGTCGAGACCAGTCTTGCTGATGTGTTTTGGACAAATTGTAGAGGTCTGATGTCTCGGAGGAAGACCAGCAAGTAGCGAGTTGCAGTAGTCTAGCCTTGAGATTACAAGAGACTGCACAAGCACCTGGGTAGCTTCCTGTGAGAGAACGGGCCGAATCCTTCGTATGTTACAAAGGAGAAATCTGCAAGACCGTGTTAGATTAGAGAAGAATGTCAAAGGCTGCTGAAAGGACTAGAAGAATCAAAACAGATGACTGTTTGGCAGCTTTACCAGCATGAAGTTTTTTCGTCACATGCTATGAGGGCCGTGTCTGTAGAATGTGCCGGTTTGTAGCCAGACCGATTGATCACTTTATGCAAGTGCATGTACAACCAATGTTTCAGGAACTTCTTACTTATTAGGTTTCATACCTCAAATGTTAATCAAAATGAAGATTTTGAGGAAAATACGTTTAATATGTAACTTTTCTCCAAAATATACCCACCACTTTACTGGATATTATTGTTACTGACTTGTTCACAAACAGTAAATGTCATTCTTTGCAGTACAAATCTTTGTAAACTTTGCAGAGAATTAATTTATTATGATTATTCTTTATGTCTTTGGTTTGGCCTTTTTTGGGGCAAATATTGTTCGAAACTGGATGTTTGACAAATCACATTACTTTTTGTTTCTATATGAAAAAAAAGTTGAAAGTCATATAAGAGTTCTTTTGAAGAAAGATGTACCCATCTACCAGTCCCCATCTATCAGCTACTTACTCGGCTGCTGCTACAAATAGGGATTTCAAATATTTTTTGAACTATTGACTTATTTTCCCAATAACCAAAATGTCAGTGCAGCATTCTAGAAATGTCACAATGCATATGACATCACAACATCTTTGACGTCACTACAAGTATATAAAGGTGAGCGCAAGCATTTATATGTCATTTCACTTGACAGATTTCAGCAGTTATAAAGTTGGAAGACAATAGAGTGAATTAAACCTAATCGTAGGTCAACTTTCCAGAACAAGGTACGGTTGAATAGGTCAATTTTGTAATTACAGAAGGCTATTTTCCATCTAATTGTATGTGTATGTATCTGTCTGTCTGTCTAAATGTCCGCTTAGCTACTATAGCTAGAGCTTTTCTAATTTTATGATGAACGGTCTGTCTGCTGTAGTTTTATATAGTTATGGAATGCATTGACGTTCCACCTGTTTTCTCACACAAGGCTTTATGTCAAGCATAAGCGACTGCTTTTTATGCTATTTAGATTTTGCTGTTTTAAAGGTACAAGACAAGTAATATAAGTGATTAAACCAAATTTCATCACCATACCCGCCCTTTCATGTTAGATTGCTGTCTGTCCACCAAACTGTAAAAATGATTTATGCTTTTGACTTCATATCGCCTTTTCAGAACAAAGTATTCCAGGAGAGTCTTAAGAAAACTTGGACCAGGACAAATGGAGAAACAGAAGCGTCTTTTAGGCAGGAAGATGTAAGGCCTTTGCACTACAATGTTAAAAAATCTTAGAATAACAATATTAATTTTAAATGATTCTTATTTATACAGCATATTCCTTATAGAACCCAAAAGCTCAAGGTGCTTTACACTGCAATGAACGAACAGTATTCAGTAATAAAACATTGATCAAATAAAACAGTTAAAAGTCACAAAATATAAATGTAGAAAATGAAATTAATTGAAACAGAATTTAAATTAAACCGGCTAAACAACCTGAACAATTAGATCAAGCTAAACAAGCCACTCTTTAATCTGTATTAAACACCAATAGAGCTTGCACTCTAAATACTTTCTGGACTATTCCAAAGTATCGGAACGATGAAACATGAAACAGATGAAACATGTTTCATCAACCTTGTTATTTTAAAAGATTAGGAAGTAATGTTAAAGGAATCAGTCTTATTTTCCTTATAATGTGCTAAAGTAGAATAAAATAATTTTGATTGTATTGTGCAATTAACAAAATACAACATGGACCTGAGCTCTATCAGTGATTCATCCATTAAATAGAGATTAAGAAAAACAATCTATAAACTTAGACACAAGCTCTCTCAAAATGATTTGACCATGGATTTTAGTTCAGGCTGTTGATGTTTGAAGAATGACAAACGAACAACATTTCCTTATATATTTTTGTTGTTTCCATAGTAAAATTCCTTCACCTCCAAAAGTGACACGGGCTTCTTCAGTATTTAAAAAGGTGAGTTTAAAATGGCCAAATTTGTTATTCATCAGAAAATGGAATTGTTGCTAATAAGTGAGATGTCAGCACAGTTGTTATGTTATCCTGATATTTAATTTCTTTTTATTCAACCTCTTCTATGGTTCTCAAAACAAAAGCAAGTCAAAAAGCACAAGACAAAACGAGAATAAACCTGTGAGGAATGACAGCAAAATGCTCCTTGATAGAGCCAAAAAAATCATCCCAGACTTGGAGAAGCTCGATATTGCACCAATCTTGACCCATTTTGTGATGGATCTGACTCATGAGTATGCCATTTTTAAACCTTTTCTTCTTCTTCTTCTTCTTCTTCTTCTTCTTCTTCTTCTTCTTCTTCTTCTTCTTCTTCTTCTTCTTCTGCTTTTTCAATTTATCATTTTTATTTTTGGTATAATTTTGAATGTATGAGATTTTTAGCATAAATATTAATTATAGTTCTAAAGAATGCTTTTATTCACATTCTTTAAGGCAGTGGACATCTATCCGGAAAGCAATCCCTAGTCCAGTAAGTCATACTACATTGCTTACACTTCAACATATTTTAAATGGGATTCATATTAATTCTAAACCAAACAACCAAAACCATTTTGGAGCAATTTTCAATGTTCGCCTTTCTATGTTATCTCTCCTTTCTTTCACAGGAGACAAAGGTCATGATCTCTCATATGGGTTCATTCATTGCGGACATTGTCACTGAAGTAACTGTGATGGGTCTTCTTTCATCTCTGGAATAAATGTTAGATGTTGATCTAAGATCAGTGTTGCTTTCAAATTCCAAGAAGGAAACTGCAGATTTGCTGAATGCTTTCCGTACCAGATATCGTGAGATAAATCATTCAGCTTCAGTCCACGTGAAGGAGGGGACAGCTCATATGGACTCTCTAAGCAGAGATGTTAAGACTGCAGTTATTGATACACATCGCAGTTGCCTAGATGACTATGAGAGAGACCAAATTGTGATGAAATTCCACTCTACTATGGAAGATACAAATTCAGAAGCAGTGAGTGAGGTTCTGATAGGAGATACTGAGAGTCTGACATCGTTATCCTCAGATGTCCATGACGATGGTACATCTAGACCTATAAGTACCATTCCTATAGCTGGCTCTCCGGTTTCGAATATGCTTCAGCGCTTTGATGATGAGATGGAGGAATTTTCTGAACTGTCACAAGACATCAATCCCCGCATAAAAGGAAGGACACATTTTTTGTCCCATCATTTAATAAATCCTGACCTTGAAGGGGTCTCATCTTGTGAGCTCTGTGGTATGGTCATGCCAATCTACCTAGAGCAGGATGACTTGAAATCATCACAAGCATCATCAGAGCTATGCACAGATAGTAGGAACACCTCCTCCGACGTCATGGCAAGCCAAGTTATGGAGTTGGTTGTCCCACCATCTGTGAAGAAGGCTCAAGAGTCCCCCAGTGTACACAATGACTGGTCTTCCCTGTTCAGCATCGATATACATAGCTCTCCATCACTACAGTCTGAGATGTCTGCTAGGTCACCATGTACTGAGCCTGCTCTGGACAATCAGAGCAAAACCATGAAAGCCCAGAAGGGGAGATTGCATTTCCTATTCCCCTTCAGTAAGGTCTCAAAGAACTTAAAGGTAAAACATTTGACTTATTTCTTATTTAGATTTTGTTACATTATTAATTTTTAAAGTAGTGCATATTTGAATTTCATTTCACACTGAATGTGTATATATCACTTTGCATAAATGACATAATTTGTTCTAAATTATATTCTGTTGCATTATTACTGGTTTGTATCTGTACTTTTAGTTATAAATGTACTTATGCTCTGATATTTTTCTACTAAATCATTGTTTTGTTTTTGTTAGAAACTCAAAAAGAAAAGCAAGGAGCACCCTAACACTGTAGCTGCTGCTGCAACTACAGGTAAGAACATATTGCTAGAAACACATATGACAATTTAGTTGTTAGACAGAATATCACAGTTATATCCATTTTTTAAAAATCAATAACTTTTTTGTCTTATGATAGGTAGTGAAGATGTTTCCCCCATCTCGTCACGTTTCACGAGGATGTTATCGTTCTTTAGAAGGCAACGCTCAAATCATCAATAAAGCCTGAAACATCAATTTGCTGAAAATGTGCAAAAATGGCTGGTTTTTGATTACATTTACATTTACATTTACAGTATTTAGCAGATGCTCTTATCCAGAGCGTCTTACAAAAGTGCTTTGTCCTTTACTCATAGAATATCTTAGTACAGTACAGTAGGTTAGAGTCCCACATACCAATGAACTAGAATACTGTAGAATACAGGGATCAATGCTGATACCTAGAAGTACAAAATACATAAGGTCTATCTTAAACAATGATACGTGCAATAAACAATAAGTGCTAGAGTTTTTTAAACAACATAAACAATACCCTACAATAAGTACAAATTTAGTCAGTCAATATGGGAGCAGTGTCAGTTGTCCTTTAACTAGTCTGCAAATAGATGAGTCTTCAGTCTGCATTTGAAGACTGCAAGGGACTCTGCTGACCGGACAGCAAGTGGGAGTTCATTTCACCATCTTGGAGCCAGGACAGAAAATAGTCTCGATGCTTGTCGTCAATGAGAACTGAAGCAAGGAATTTCAAGCCGAGCCGTACTTGAGGTTCAAAGTGCTCGAGCAGCGGATCGCGCTTTGACCATTGACTTCATGTATGAAGGGGATGATCCATTTTTGGCTTTTGTAGGCAAGCATCAAAGTTTTAAATCTGATGCGTGCAGCTACTGGGAGCCAGTGAAGGGAGTGCAGCAGTGGAGTAACGTGTAAACTTCGGAAGATTGAAGACCAGTCGTGCTGCTGCATTCTGGACAAGTTGTAGAGGGCTGATGGCTCTTAGAGGAAGACCAGCAAATAGCGAGTTGCAGTAGTCTAGCTTTGAGATCACAAAAGACTACACAAGCACCTGGGTAGCGTCCTGTGAGAGATAGGGCAGAATGTTTCATATGTTACAAAGGAGAAATCTGCAAGACCGTGTTAGATTAGAGAAGAATGTCAAAGGCTGCTGAAAGGACTAGAAGAATCAAAACAGATGACTGTTTGGCAGCTTTACCAGCATGAAGTTTTTCCGTCACTGCTATGAGGGCCGTTTCTGTAGAATGTGCCGGTTTGTAGCCAGACCGATTGATCACTTTATGCAAGTGCATGTACAACCAATGTTTCAGGAACT
>NC_137505.1:16772500-16785000 GCF_041902795.1 Electrophorus electricus | reverse complement strand
CCCGTCCCAGTAGCAAATTGATTGACGTTGTTTTTTTCATTAATGTTTTGAAACTTTCATAAAAAAAATTATTTCCCTTCATCAGTCTGAAGTGTTTTAGGAACTCTGCCTTCTTTTAGAATTGAAACAAAGGCTTTGGTAACCTGTCTTGTTTTTCATCATGAGTACCCAAGCATACTTGGAAAGTATATCTATACACGTTAGCATAAATTTCATGTTCCCGTTATGTTGGTCATGTCCACCAAATCGGCATGCCATTGTTCATCTGTTTTTACAATGACTCTGTTTCTTTTAAATTTCACAGAGATTGGTTTATGTAGCATGTATGCATCCTGAGCTGCTAACCAGTTTTTGATTTCCTTATCATCAACCCGTTTACCGATTTCATCCACCACGGACCTTTGCAGACTCTTGACCCCTCCATAGGATCCTGGGTTTGAAGGAGTGTAGTAAATGTTTTTCAGCAGACGTTCAGTCATGGCGAAATGATTGAAAAACAATGAAAAGAGTGCTAGATTGGATTATGGTTTTATTAGCATCTTTTCAGCAAAAGAGGTTATGTTTACATTACATTAAATTAAAAATGAAAGTATGCAATCAAAGGTTTTATATACATCAACCTTTTCATCGTTACTCAGTTTCAAAACACATACATCTATTACATATTGAATATATATAATATATGCCCGTGATATGTGAAATAACATGACACACACACACACACACACATATATATACATATATATATATATATATATATATATATATATATATATATATATATATATATGTAAAGGATAACATGTATTATTGGCTTCCGATACTAGAGAACTCCACTGACTAAACTCACATATTACACACATCAGCTTTTCCAAATTATATACGGATTTGATATTATCGGTTTACGGTTCTGACTCTATTTTCAAGGGTTTTACAGAACAGCGTGATCAACTTCATCCTCAGCACTCTTTTTTTTTTCTCGGTTGAAGGACCAGTGCTGGTGTCCATGCAGATTCCCATTTGGCTCAAGTACCAGGGTTCAGGTTTGTGTGCAGCTTCCAGTAGTACTCGACATCGTCGTGTACCTGCTCCCCGCACGCTATCGTTTTCATTGTTCAGGTTTTCATGCAGCTTCCAGTAGTCCATGACGTCGTCATGTACCTGCTCCATGCACATACTATCATTTTTTTCATTCAGGTTTACGTGCAGCTTCCAATAGTCCACAACGTCGTCTTGTACCTGCTCCCCGCACACGCTATTGTTTTTTACTATGAACTCTTTGAGAGTGGATTTGATATTCGGTTCTTCCTGCAGGTTGTTTACCACTACCTCAGCGATTGCCTGAATCTTGCTAGAGGATGGAGGTATCTGAATGCCGCACAGCTTCAAAGCTCTGGCTAGAGTATGTATGAACCACGGCTTGAACAGTTTATTGTATCAGCTTAGGTGCGTTGAGGCTGAAATAGGATTTATTTGGATCGTACAGGCATGTGTGCTGACGCTGACTAGGATGGTCAATAGCACACTTTGGGCCCTTAACACTTTTCAGTGCATTCCACATCTGAGAGTGGTGTTGGGGAGGGGTGGATTGTAATTTACAGCTTTTCTTTTTTCCAACTACACTTCTTCCTTAAAGCCGTGTTTTACGGTACTTCACTACTTTAGTTCACAGTCGTAATTGTACTGAGTAGTGTCCTCGTTGCCTGTAGATTGGCAATTAGTGGAAGAGGCTGGGTGGACTACATTATGCTAGTAAAAATAATTTCAAAGGACTCGAAAATCATAACCAGCTTTTTGGTTTTCCTTAGTCACTTAATGGTTTCTACTGCACATGTATGAATAATATCAGATTACTCTCCATGGTCAAGGCTGTCACCTAAATGAGAAACCACAGCCAGGAGTCTGTGGGTGCCGGTGGGTGCACATTCCTGCAACCAACAACTACATCTGTTTTTTTTCATACGATTAACTGAAAATGCATCATGGATCGTTGAAACCCCATCTCTGTATTAACAGGCCTCTTTCATTCTCTCTCATTCTGTCTCTGTGTCTCTCTCAGCCTGTATCTCTCTTCTTTTTGGTCTCTCTCTCTCCTCACCGGTGGGCTTACGTGCTGTCCTCTAGCTCCCTGTCCTTCTCCTCTCTCATTTACTACTGATGGGTTAAAAGAACTTAGTCATTATGGCAGATACTTATACACAGCTGTATTATCACTCCACTGAAAGAAAATGGCACAACTCTACCTGGATGGGGACTGGAGTTTTCCCCCAGTTTATCGTTTTGCTTTTCTTTTCATTCAGTCAGCATTTTGTAGCTAAATGGGAATGGGTGGACAGAGAAGTATGTGGGCACGGGTTGATGGTACGAGCTCACCTTGACTGCTGCCTGAGAGAAGCCACCCCAGGAAGGGCAGAGAGGTCCAGCTCGGACGGGACGTCCATCACGTCTGAGAGCTTTTGGCCCAGCATGTCAAACCGCTTAATGTGGAGGATGAGAATACTGTTCCAAGAGGAAAAGTGACTTAAGGACTGGAAGTGTGTGTGAGTGGAGGAGGGTGTGTGTGTTGGACTGGTTTAAAACTCATTCTTTAAGGTCATCTACGTCAGACGAGACTCACCGTGGCAGTGTGAAAAACTCCACCTCTTCAGTTGCCTTGCTGAAAAAAGAAAGAGACCCTTTCATTGAGAGTGATAAAATCAAAATGGCAGCATGTCATAAGTGTATTCTCTCCTTTACAACACAGTAATGAAGCGTTATCCAAAGAGGGTGTGTGACGTGACAGACCTTAAAGTAAGTGTGTAGACTGTCGGTCATAGTAGGGCTCAGATTAACAGAGAGGTAGTTGTAGACATCCACTCTGCAGCTCTGCTGTCCACAGCTTTCACAAAATGGAGAACAGAAATATTAAAACATTTGCACAGAAATAACTTGCTGCATCCCTTATACAGTGTGTGAGTTATCACATGCTAATATGCTTGTGTATGTTTTACTAGTAGATAACAGCTTATCTAATGTGGAGCATCAAAACAGTAAACATGTACACTAATGCAAAGCCAGCAGAGCACGTAGAATGCTCAGTCCATGTCAGTTATGTTTTCCCAAACTCACACACTCTGGGATTTGAAAGTTATGTGATGAATAGAAGCTGAACTGGTGAGCATTTTAAATGTTCACATTTAAGTTATGTATGTTATGAAACTTTCATGAACACTTTAAACAGATGTCCGGAGAAAGCGCCTGCTCTCGGTGAGAAAATGTACACTTTAAACAAACACGTTAAGACTGGTTAAGACCAGTCCATTAACACAAATGAGATATGGAACAGTGATACATAATTAGCTGGTGCATGTGAGCACAGACTTGATATGAAACTCAAAAGTTTTCCACAGGGCAGATGTAAGAGAAGAAAGAGGCCCCGAGTCTCTCTTCCTCCTCTTTCAGCTGCAGTAACTCAGGAACTCATGGGCATCCTTTGGAGGACAGCACAGGAGAACATCAGAGGGGGCTTTGCTCCTGGACTTCAACAGCAGTGAAAAAACAAAGGTGCCTATGTTCAGTTCCTGCAGGGTACTGCGTGAGGTTCTGATGTGTTCTGAATGGCTGAGGGGGCCGTTTAACTGGACCTGATCATAGTCTTCTTCAAATGCAGGGCAGCGGGCTGAAACACACTCAAGCAGGGCTCCCAGGAGCTGAACCTTCTGCTTTGTGCTCCGACTGGTGAGGCGGGCCTGCTGCAGATCTGCAAAACATCTACACCCAGCAACAGGGAGACCAAGTGGTTTATATCTCTGAGCTTCACAGCACCTCCTTAAGCACTCATGATTAAACTGTTCATTTAGACCCGTGTGAAGCCTCTGGTTCTGAACGGACATGTGTGCTGGTGTGTGTAGACATGCCTGGAAGAGCAGGATGTTCAAATATATGGCACAGAAATCCAACCGGAGGGCTCTCGATTGGAAGAATGTGGTTGGACCAAATCCATATAAGAGTCTGAATGTGTGTGAGTAAAGCGCACTCTTGCGGCAATGAAAGTGTGTAAGGCTCACTCTAGCAATGATGAAAGTGTGTAAAGTGCACTCTAGTGACAATGGTGCGCATAGCTTTAGCAGGCCCGTCCAGAGCGCTCTGTATTTGTCCATGACGTCTGCAGTGTGGATCAGCGCTCAAGGAACAGCTCACATCACATCTAACCTCAGCAGAAAACACCAGACTCCACATGCTGATTGCCTTGCGAAAGCACAGACTGCCTGCATGATCCCAGCAATGTTCCTCTTTAGGACTTTGGGAGCAAGTCCCTCCTACCACACAGTAAGTCCAGTGCTCCCAAATTATATAATCATTTCTGCATTAACCTTTGAGTTTTAATTGGGTTTTTCAGCAAAACATATTTACTGAGCTTTTGCTGAAATTTAGGATATTCTATTAGTCATATAATGCTAATGTGCTTGTTGCTGTCCTGGTTGGAGTGCTGGTTGCCGTGCTGGTTGTGGTTCTGCAGAACTGAGTCTTTGCTCCTCCATTTCCTGTACCATGTAGGTATGCTCAGAGATTGCCCTGTATGCACTCTCAACATCATTTGGTCTTTGCAGCCTTACAGCTACTTCCAATTCATTCCTCATGATTGATGTTGTGTATTTTGAATATGCTATGTCTGCTTTTTCCCTGGCAATTTTCTTCATTTCCTGCAACAAAATGCTGTTGGTTGTCTCAGAGAGGAGTGTATCGTAGTGCTGCTTATAGCTGTTCCATTCACAATTGCATTTAAAGCAAACCTAAAGGCAAAATGAGTCGTGAGTAACACCACAGCTGCTTAAGAGGTACCATAGAAACAATCCACCAGCCATGAGGATCAAGCCATACGTCTACATTTTCTCTTTCATGAGCATAATTTCTTTCTCTGTTTATAAACAGTATAATTACAGGAGGTAAAAGCAGATACAGTACTCCATTTACATGTACACCAGGTTTGCAGGAGCAATGAAATTCCATTTCAAAGATGCTCTGGAGGATGTAGAAACTATGAAGATGAGAAAAGGGTTGGTAGCCGTTGAGAGGAGGCTGAATAGTTTCTGTGGTACATCAGGTTACTTCACTCAATTCACTCAGTTCAACTTCAGATGAAGAAAAATTGTGAGAAAAAGTTGATGTCCAGCTGCCCAAAAGCCCTGCATCCCGTCTTTAACTTGTGTGATCGCTTTAGAGGTGTCAGCAGTCCAAACAGAGTCTGATTCCAAAGGCGAATCCCTCGGAATGCTTCAATTATGGTATGTATCATGAGGAGGACATTGGGTATCCACAGGTTCCTCTTGGAAATATTTCCAACCACATCAGCAAGTTTCAGTATAAGTAACTTATGTTAGAGACTTATTGTTAATTTCATATTGATGTGTAAAATTTCTTTTCGTTTTCAGTACCTATGAAAGATTTTGTCTGTTTTCTTGCTTTTTTTTTTACCAAGTTTATTTTTCTGTATGTGATGTTGTTATTAATTCCATTCTTTTCTAGGCTTATTTACATTTCCATTCACGATATTTAGCAGATGTTTTTATCCAGAGTGACTAACAAAAGTGCTTTATCATTTACTCAAGGAATGAATACATCCTAGCCAGTGCAGTAATTTAGAGTCCAAGATACCATTGAACTAGAATACTGTTGAAATACAGGGATCAGTGCTGATGCCTAGAAGTGCAAAATACTCTATAACAGATATCGATACGTTCAGAAAACAATACTCTATAATAAGTACCAGAGGTTCAGTTACTCAACATAGGTGTAGGATCAGTGCTCATTTAAATATTCCACAAATAGATGGGTCTTCAGTCTGCGTATGAAGACCACAAGGGACTCTGCTGTCCAGACAGTAAGCAGACATTTGTTCCACCATCTAGGATCCAAGATAGAGAATACCCTCGATACTTGTCTTCCATGAGACTTGAAGCATGGTGTTTGAAGCCAAGCCATACTTGAGGTTCGACGTACTCAAGGTACAGATCGGGCTTTTACCATTGACATCAAATATTGAGGGACATTTTTGGCTTTGTAGGCAAACATTCAGGTTTTAATCTGATGTGTGCAGCTATTGGAAGCCAATAAAGGGAGACCAGTCGAGACCAGTCTTGCTGATGTGTTTTGGACAAATTGTAGAGGTCTGATGTCTCGGAGGAAGACCAGCAAGTAGCGAGTTGCAGTAGTCTAGCCTTGAGATTACAAGAGACTGCACAAGCACTTCGGTAGCTTCCTGTGAGAGAACGGGCCGAATCCTTCGTATGTTACAAAGGAGAAATCTGCAAGACCATGTTAGATTAGAGAAGAATGTCAAAGGCTGCTGAAAGGACTAGAAGAATCAAAACAGATGACTGTTTGGCAGCTTTACCAGCATGAAGTTTTTTCGTCACATGCTATGAGGGCCGTGTCTGTAGAATGTGCCGGTTTGTAGCCAGACCGATTGATCACTTTATGCAAGTGCATGTACAACCAATGTTTCAGGAACTTCTTACTTATTAGGTTTCATACCTCAAATGTTAATCAAAATGAAGATTTTGAGGAAAATACGTTTAATATGTAACTTTTCTCCAAAATATACCCACCACTTTACTGGATATTATTGTTACTGACTTGTTCACAAACAGTAAATGTCATTCTTTGCAGTACAAATCTTTGTAAACTTTGCAGAGAATTAATCTCTTATTAGTATTCTTTAAATCTTTGGTTTGGCCTTTTTTGGGGCAAATTTTGTTCGAAACTGGATGTTTGACAAATCACATTACTTTTTGTTACACACAAAAGGGTCTCTATACGAAAAAAAAGTTGAAAGTCATATAAGGGTTCTTTTGAAGAAAGATGTACCCATCTACCAGTCCCCATCTATCAGCTACTTACTCGGCTGCTGCTAAAAATAGGGATTTCAAATATTTTTTGAACTATTGACTTATTTTCCCAATAACCAAAATGTCAGTGCAGCATTCTAGAAATGTCACAATGCATATGACATCACAACAGCGTTGACGTCACTACAAGTATATAAAGGTGAGCGCAAGCATTTATATGTCATTTCACTTGACAGATTTCAGCAGTTATAAAGTTGGAAGACAATAGAGTGAATTAAACCTAATCGTAGGTGAACTTTCCAGAACAAGGTACGGTTGAATAAGTCAATTTTGTAATTACAGAAGGCTATTTTCCATCTAATTGTATGTGTATGTACCTGTCTTTCTGTCTAAATGTCCACTTAGCTACTATAGCTAGAGCTTTTCTAATTTTATGATGAACGGTCTGTCTGCTGTAGTTTTATATAGTTATGGAATGCATTGACGTTCCACCTGTTTTCTCACACAAGGCTTTATGTCAAGCATAAGCGACTGCTTTTTATGCTATTTAGATTTTGCTGTTTTAAAGGTACAAGACAAGTAATATAAGTGATTAAACCAAATTTCATCACCATACCCGCCCTTTCATGTTAGATTGCTGTCTGTCCACCAAACTGTAAAAATGATTTATGCTTTTGACTTCACATCGCCTTTTCAGAACAAAGTATTCCAGGAGGGTCCTAAGAAAACTTGGACCAGGACAAATGGAGAAACAGAAGCGTCTTTTAGGCAGGAAGATGTAAGGCCTTTGCACTACAATGTTAAAAAATCTTAGAATAACAATATTAATTTTAAATGATTCTTATTTATACAGCATATTCCTTATAGAACCCAAAATCTCAAGGTGCTTTACACTGCAATGAATGAACAGTATTTAGTAATAAAACATTGATCAAATAAAACAGTTAAAAGTCACAAAATATAAATGTAGAAAATGAAATTAATTGAAACAGAATTTAAATTAAACCGGCTAAACAAGCTGAACAATTAGATCAAGCTAAACAAGCCACTCTTTAATCTGTATTAAACACCAATAGAGCTTGCACTCTAAATACTTTCTGGACTATTCCAAAGTATCGGAACGATGAAACATGAAACAGATGAAACATGTTTCATCAACCTTGTTATTTTAAAAGATTAGGAAGTAATGTTAAAGGAATCAGTCTTATTTTCCTTATAATGTGCTAAAGTAGAATAAAATAATTTTGATTGTATTGTGCAATTAACAAAATACAACATGGACCTGAGCTCTATCAGTGATTCATCCATTAAATAGAGAATAAGAATAACAATCTATAAACTTAGACACAAGCTCTCTCAAAATAATTTGACCATGGATTTTAGTTCAGGCTGTTGATGTTTGAAGAATGACAAACGAACAACATTTCCTTATATATTTTTGTTGTTTCCATAGTAAAATTCCTTCACCTCCAAAAGTGACACGGGCTTCTTCAGTATTTAAAAAGGTGAGTTTAAAATGGCCAAATTTGTTATTCATCAGAAAATGGAATTGTTGCTAATAAGTGAGATGTCAGCACAGTTGTTATGTTATCCTGATATTTAATTTCTTTTTATTCAACCTCTTCTATGGTTCTCAAAACAAGAGCAAGTCAAAAAGCACAAGACAAAACGAGAATAAACCTGTGAGGAATGACAGCAAAATGCTCCTTGATAGAGCCAAAAAAATCATCCCAGACTTGGAGAAGCTCGATATTGCACCAATCTTGACCCATTTTGTGATGGATCTGACTCATGAGTATGCCATTTTTAAACCTTTTCTTCTTCTTCTTCTTCTTCTTCTTCTTCTTCTTCTTCTTCTTCTTCTTCTGCTTTTTCAATTTATCATTTTTATTTTTGGTATAATTTTGAATGTATGAGATTTTTAGCATAAATATTAATTATAGTTCTAAAGAATGCTTTTATTCACATTCTTTTAGGCAGTGGACATCTATCCGGAAAGCAATCCCTAGTCCAGTAAGTCATACTACATTGCTTACACATCAACATATTTTAAATGGGATTCATATTAATTCTAAACCAAACAACCAAAACCATTTTGGAGCAATTTTCAATGTTCGCCTTTCTATGTTATCTCTCCTTTCTTTCACAGGAGACAAAGGTCATGATCTCTCATATGGGTTCATTCATTGCGGACATTGTCACTGAAGTAACTGTGATGGGTCTTCTTTCATCTCTGGAAGAAATGTTAGATGTTGATCTAAGATCAGTGTTGCTTTCAAATTCCAAGAAGGAAACTGCAGATTTGCTGAATGCTTTCCGTACCAGATATCGTGAGATAAATCATTCAGCTTCAGTCCACGTGAAGGAGGGGACAGCTCATATGGACTCTCTGAGCAGAGATGTTAGGACTGCGGTTATTGATACGCATCGCAGTTGCCTGGATGACCATGAGAGAGACCAAATTGTGATGAAATTCCACTCTACTATGGAAGATACAAATTCAGAAGCAGTGAATGAGGTTCTGATAGGAGATACTGAGAGTCTGACATCGTTATCCTCAGATGTCCATGACGATGGTACATCTAGACCTATAAGTACCATTCCTATAGCTGGCTCTCCGGTTTCGGATATGCTTCAGCGCTTTGATGATGAGATGGAGGAATTTGCTGAACTGTCGCAAGACATCAATCCCCGCATAAAAGGAAGGACACATTTTTTGTCCCGTCATTTAATAAATCCTGACCTTGAAGGGGTCTCATCTTGTGAGCTCTGTGGTATGGTCATGCCAATCTACCTAGAGCAGGATGACTTGAAATCATCACAGGCATCATCAGAGCTATGCACAGATAGTAGGAACACCTTCTCCGACGTCATGGCAAGCCAAGTTATGGAGTTGGTTGTCCCACCCTCTGTGAAGAAGGCTCAAGAGTCCCCCAGTGTACACAATGACTGGTCTTCCCTGTTCAGCATCGATATACATAGCTCTCCATCACTACAGTCTGAGATGTCTGCTAGGTCACCATGTACTGAGCCTGCTCTGGACAATCAGAGCAAAACCATGAAAGCCCAGAAGGGGAGATTGCATTTCCTATTCCCCTTCAGTAAGGTCTCAAAGAACTTAAAGGTAAAACATTTGACTTATTTCTTATTTAGATTTTGTTACATTATTAATTTTTAAAGTAGTGCATATTTGAATTTCATTTCACACTGAATGTGTATATATCACTTTGCATAAATGACATAATTTGTTCTAAATTATATTCTGTTGCATTATTACTGGTTTGTATCTGTTCTTTTAGTTATAAATGTACTTATGCTCTGATATTTTTCTACTAAATCATTGTTTTGTTTTTGTTAGAAACTCAAAAAGAAAAGCAAGGAGCACCCTAACACTGTAGCTGCTGCTGCAACTACAGGTAAGAACATATTGCTAGAAACACATATGACAATTTAGTTGTTAGACAGAATATCACAGTTATATCCATTTTTTAAAAATCAATAACTTTTTTGTCTTATGATAGGTAGTGAAGATGTTTCCCCCATCTCGTCACGTTTCACGAGGATGTTATCGTTCTTTACAAGGCAACGCTCAAATCATCAATAAAGCCTGAAACATCAATTTGCTGAAAATGTGCAAAAATGGCTGGTTTTTGATTACATTTACATTTACATTTACAGTATTTAGCAGATGCTCTTATCCAGAGCGTCTTACAAAAGTGCTTTGTCCTTTACTCATAGAATATCTTAGTACAGTACAGTAGGTTAGAGTCCCACATACCAATGAACTAGAATACTGTAGAATACAGGGATCAATGCTGATACCTAGAAGTACAAAATACATAAGGTCTATCTTAAACAATGATAAGTGCAATAAACAATAAGTGCTAGAGTTTTTTAAACAACATAAACAATACCCTACAATAAGTACAAATTTAGTCAGTCAATATGGGAGCAGTGTCAGTTGTCCTTTAACTAGTCTGCAAATAGATGAGTCTTCAGTCTGCATTTGAAGACTGCAAGGGACTCTGCTGACCGGACAGCAAGTGGGAGTTCATTTCACCATCTTGGAGCCAGGACAGAAAATAGTCTCGATGCTTGTCGTCAATGAGAACTGAAGCAAGGAATTTCAAGCCGAGCCGTACTTGAGGTTCAAAGTGCTTGAGCAGCGGATCGTGCTTTGACCATTGACTTCATGTATGAAGGGGATGATCCATTTTTGGCTTTTGTAGGCAAGCATCAAAGTTTTAAATCTGATGCGTGCAGCTACTGGGAGCCAGTGAAGGGAGTGCAGCAGTGGAGTAACGTGTAAACTTCGGAAGATTGAAGACCAGTCGTGCTGCTGCATTCTGGACAAGTTGTAGAGGGCTGATGGCTCTTAGAGGAAGACCAGCAAATAGCGAGTTGCAGTAGTCTAGCTTTGAGATCACAAAAGACTACACAAGCACCTGGGTAGCGTCCTGTGAGAGATAGGGCAGAATGTTTCATATGTTACAAAGGAGAAATCTGCAAGACCGTGTTAGATTAGAGAAGAATGTCAAAGGCTGCTGAAAGGACTAGAAGAATCAAAACAGATGACTGTTTGGCAGCTTTACCAGCATGAAGTTTTTCCGTCACTGCTATGAGGGCCGTTTCTGTAGAATGTGCCGGTTTGTAGCCAGACCGATTGATCACTTTATGCAAGTGCATGTACAACCAATGTTTCAGGAACTTCTTACTTATTAGGTTTCATACCTCAAATGTTAATCAAAATGAAGATTTTGAGGAAAATAAGTTTAATATGTAACTTTTCTCCAAAATATACCCACCACTTTACTGGATATTATTGATCCTGATTTGTTCACAAACAGTAAATGTCATGCTTTACAGTACAAATCTTTGTAAATTTTGCAGATAATTAATCTCTTATTAGTATTCTTTAAGTCTTTGGTTTGGTCTTATTTGGGGCATATTTTGTTTGAAATTGGATGTTTGACAAATCACATTATTTTTTTGTTACACATAAAAGGGTCTCTTTACATGAAGAAAAAAAATTGAAAGTCATAAAAAGGTACTATTGAATAGAATGCAGAACTGGGTGAGGATGCTGGTGTCAAAGGTGTGTTTCTCTCTATATCCAGACTCCTATGCAGGGCACACAATAAAATACGTGAAAGGTTGCCAGAGCATACATTGGGACATGCACCCACATGGGCAGCATATCCGCTGCGTGTGCCTGGGTGTGCCCATGCATGCACGATTGGGAATCATTCACGCTGTTACACTGGTTGGGGCAGGATGACGTGGAGTCGCTCTTGTCACTGGAGTTCTTCTTGCCGCTCTCCGAGCACAAGTCGCCCTGCAGTGCATCGAACAGCACGGGGTTCAGATGGACATACTCCCCCGATACCACCTCGATTACTGCAGGGAAACAGAAGAAGGGCACGTGGGGATCATATGTACTATGAGCTAGGACAATTTCTGCTGTTTTACAACAGTTTTGCATAGTTACAGATAAACTGTTCATACTATTACATTATTGCAGACTGAAGATAAAAAACTCCTACCTTCCCCATGAAGCCTTTTTAAATCATAAAAAGATAATAAACAAAATATGCTTCAATATATCAGCACAGTATAAAGTACAGACTATATAGTATAAAAATGTAATATTTCAAATGCACAGACAAAGACATG
>NC_137505.1:16717500-16767500 GCF_041902795.1 Electrophorus electricus | reverse complement strand
TTTGAAGAAAGATGTACCCATCTACCAGTCCCCATCTATCAGCTACTTACTCGGCTGCTGCTAAAAATAGGGATTTCAAATATTTTTTGAACTATTGACTTATTTTCCCAATAACCAAAATGTCAGTGCAGCATTCTAGAAATGTCAGAATGCATATGACATCACAACAGCGTTGACGTCACTACAAGTATATAAAGGTGAGCGCAAGCATTTATATGTCATTTCACTTGACAGATTTCAGCAGTTATAAAGTTGGAAGACAATAGAGTGAATTAAACCTAATCGTAGGTGAACTTTCCAGAACAAGGTACGGTTGAATAAGTCAATTTTGTAATTACAGAAGGCTATTTTCCATCTAATTGTATGTGTATGTACCTGTCTTTCTGTCTAAATGTCCACTTAGCTACTATAGCTAGAGCTTTTCTAATTTTATGATGAACGGTCTGTCTGCTGTAGTTTTATATAGTTATGGAATGCATTGACGTTCCACCTGTTTTCTCACACAAGGCTTTATGTCAAGCATAAGCGACTGCTTTTTATGCTATTTAGATTTTGCTGTTTTAAAGGTACAAGACAAGTAATATAAGTGATTAAACCAAATTTCATCACCATACCCACCCTTTCATGTTAGATTGCTGTCTGTCTACCAAACTGTAAAAATGATTTATGCTTTTGACTTCACATCGCCTTTTCAGAACAAAGTATTCCAGGAGAGTCCTAAGAAAACTTGGACCAGGACAAATGGAGAAACAGAAGCGTCTTTTAGGCAGGAAGATGTAAGGCCTTTGCACTACAATGTTAAAAAATCTTAGAATAACAATATTAATTTTAAATGATTCTTATTTATACAGCATATTCCTTATAGAACCCAAAAGCTCAAGGTGCTTTACACTGCAATGAATGAACAGTATTTAGTAATAAAACATTGATCAAATAAAACAGTTAAAAGTCACAAAATATAAATGTAGAAAACGAAATTAATTGAAACAGAATTTAAATTAAACCGGCTAAACAAGCTGAACAATTAGATCAAGCTAAACAAGCCACTCTTTAATCTGTATTAAACACCAATAGAGCTTGCACTCTAAATACTTTCTGGACTATTCCAAAGTATCGGAACGATGAAACATGAAACAGATGAAACATGTTTCATCAACCTTGTTATTTTAAAAGATTAGGAAGTAATGTTAAAGGAATCAATCTTATTTTCCTTATAATGTGCTAAAGTAGAATAAAATAATTTTGATTGTATTGTGCAATTAACAAAATACAACATGGACCTGAGCTCTATCAGTGATTCATCCATTAAATAGAGAATAAGAATAACAATCTATAAACTTAGACACAAGCTCTCTCAAAATAATTTGACCATGGATTTTAGTTCAGGCTGTTGATGTTTGAAGAATGACAAACGAACAACATTTCCTTATATATTTTTGTTGTTTCCATAGTAAAATTCCTTCACCTCCAAAAGTGACACGGGCTTCTTCAGTATTTAAAAAGGTGAGTTTAAAATGGCCAAATTTGTTATTCATCAGAAAATGGAATTGTTGCTAATAAGTGAGATGTCAGCACAGTTGTTATGTTATCCTGATATTTAATTTCTTTTTATTCAACCTCTTCTATGGTTCTCAAAACAAGAGCAAGTCAAAAAGCACAAGACAAAACGAGAATAAACCTGTGAGGAATGACAGCAAAATGCTCCTTGATAGAGCCAAAAAAATCATCCCAGACTTGGAGAAGCTCGATATTGCACCAATCTTGACCCATTTTGTGATGGATCTGACTCATGAGTATGCCATTTTTAAACCTTTTCTTCTTCTTCTTCTTCTTCTTCTTCTTCTTCTTCTTCTTCTTCTTCTTCTTCTTCTTCTTCTTCTTCTGCTTTTTCAATTTATCATTTTTATTTTTGGTATAATTTTGAATGTATGAGATTTTTAGCATAAATATTAATTATAGTTCTAAAGAATGCTTTTATTCACATTCTTTTAGGCAGTGGACATCTATCCGGAAAGCAATCCCTAGTCCAGTAAGTCATACTACATTGCTTACACATCAACATATTTTAAATGGGATTCATATTAATTCTAAACCAAACAACCAAAACCATTTTGGAGCAATTTTCAATGTTCGCCTTTCTATGTTATCTCTCCTTTCTTTCACAGGAGACAAAGGTCATGATCTCTCATATGGGTTCATTCATTGCGGACATTGTCACTGAAGTAACTGTGATGGGTCTTCTTTCATCTCTGGAAGAAATGTTAGATGTTGATCTAAGATCAGTGTTGCTTTCAAATTCCAAGAAGGAAACTGCAGATTTGCTGAATGCTTTCCGTACCAGATATCGTGAGATAAATCATTCAGCTTCAGTCCACGTGAAGGAGGGAACAGCTCATATGGACTCTCTGAGCAGAGATGTTAGGACTGCGGTTATTGATACGCATCGCAGTTGCCTGGATGACCATGAGAGAGACCAAATTGTGATGAAATTCCACTCTACTATGGAAGATACAAATTCAGAAGCAGTGAGTGAGGTTCTGATAGGAGATACTGAGAGTCTGACATCGTTATCCTCAGATGTCCATGACGATGGTACATCTAGACCTATAAGTACCATTCCTATAGCTGGCTCTCCGGTTTCGGATATGCTTCAGCGCTTTGATGATGAGATGGAGGAATTTGCTGAACTGTCACAAGACATCAATCCCCGCATAAAAGGAAGGACACATTTTTTGTTCCGTCATTTAATAAATCCTGACCTTGAAGGGGTCTCATCTTGTGAGCTCTGTGGTATGGTCATGCCAATCTACCTAGAGCAGGATGACTTGAAATCATCACAGGCATCATCAGAGCTATGCACAGATAGTAGGAACACCTCCTCCGACGTCATGGCAAGCCAAGTTATGGAGTTGGTTGTCCCACCCTCTGTGAAGAAGGCTCAAGAGTCCCCCAGTGTACACAATGACTGGTCTTCCCTGTTCAGCATCGATATACATAGCTCTCCATCACTACAGTCTGAGATGTCTGCTAGGTCACCATGTACTGAGCCTGCTCTGGACAATCAGAGCAAAACCATGAAAGCCCAGAAGGGGAGATTGCATTTCCTATTCCCCTTCAGTAAGGTCTCAAAGAACTTAAAGGTAAAACATTTGACTTATTTCTTATTTAGATTTTGTTACATTGTTAATTTTTAAAGTAGTGCATATTTGAATTTCATTTCACACTGAATGTGTATATATCACTTTGCATAAATGACATAATTTGTTCTAAATTATATTCTGTTGCATTATTACTGGTTTGTATCTGTACTTTTAGTTATAAATGTACTTATGCTCTGATATTTCTCTACTAAATCATTGTTTTGTTTTTGTTAGAAACTCAAAAAGAAAAGCAAGGAGCACCCTAACACTGTAGCTGCTGCTGCAACTACAGGTAAGAACATATTGCTAGAAACACATATGACAATTTAGTTGTTAGACAGAATATCACAGTTATATCCATTTTTTAAAAATCAATAACTTTTTTGTCTTATGATAGGTAGTGAAGATGTTTCCCCCATCTCGTCACGTTTCACGAGGATGTTATCGTTCTTTAGAAGGCAACGCTCAAATCATCAATAAAGCCTGAAACATCAATTTGCTGAAAATGTGCAAAAATGGCTGGTTTTTGATTACATTTACATTTACATTTACAGTATTTAGCAGATGCTCTTATCCAGAGCGTCTTACAAAAGTGCTTTGTCCTTTACTCATAGAATATCTTAGTACAGTACAGTAGGTTAGAGTCCCACATACCAATGAACTAGAATACTGTAGAATACAGGGATCAATGCTGATACCTAGAAGTACAAAATACATAAGGTCTATCTTAAACAATGATAAGTGCAATAAACAATAAGTGCTAGAGTTTTTTAAACAACATAAACAATACCCTACAATAAGTACAAATTTAGTCAGTCAATATGGGAGCAGTTTCAGTTGTCCTTTAACTAGGCTGCAAATAGATGAGTCTTCAGTCTGCATTTGAAGACTGCAAGGGACTCTGCTGACCGGACAGCAAGTGGGAGTTCATTTCACCATCTTGGAGCCAGGACAGAAAATAGTCTCGATGCTTGTCGTCAATGAGAACTGAAGCAAGGAATTTCAAGCCGAGCCGTACTTGAGTTTCAAAGTGCTCGAGCAACGGATCGCGCTTTGACCATTGACTTCATGTATGAAGGGGATGATCCATTTTTGGCTTTTGTAGGCAAGCATCAAAGTTTTAAATCTGATGCGTGCAGCTACTGGGAGCCAGTGAAGGGAGTGCAGCAGTGGAGTAACGTGTAAACTTCGGAAGATTGAAGACCAGTCGTGCTGCTGCATTCTGGACAAGTTGTAGAGGGCTGATGGCTCTTAGAGGAAGACCAGCAAATAGCGAGTTGCAGTAGTCTAGCTTTGAGATCACAAAAGACTACACAAGCACCTGGGTAGCGTCCTGTGAGAGATAGGGCAGAATGTTTCATATGTTACAAAGGAGAAATCTGCAAGACCGTGTTAGATTAGAGAAGAATGTCAAAGGCTGCTGAAAGGACTAGAAGAATCAAAACAGATGACTGTTTGGCAGCTTTACCAGCATGAAGTTTTTCCGTCACTGCTATGAGGGCCGTTTCTGTAGAATGTGCCGGTTTGTAGCCAGACCGATTGATCACTTTATGCAAGTGCATGTACAACCAATGTTTCAGGAACTTCTTACTTATTAGGTTTCATACCTCAAATGTTAATCAAAATGAAGATTTTGAGGAAAATAAGTTTAATATGTAACTTTTCTCCAAAATATACCCACCACTTTACTGGATATTATTGATCCTGATTTGTTCACAAACAGTAAATGTCATGCTTTACAGTACAAATCTTTGTAAATTTTGCAGATAATTAATCTCTTATTAGTATTCTTTAAGTCTTTGGTTTGGTCTTATTTGGGGCATATTTTGTTTGAAATTGGATGTTTGACAAATCACATTATTTTTTTGTTACACATAAAAGGGTCTCTTTACATGAAGAAAAAAAATTGAAAGTCATAAAAAGGTACTTTTGAAAAGAATGCAGAACTGGGTGAGGATGCTGGTGTCAAAGGTGTGTTTCTCTATATATCCAGACTCCTATGCAGGGCACACAATAAAATACGTGAAAGGTTGCCAGAGCATACATTGGGACATGCACCCACATGGGCAGCATATCTGCTGCGTGTGCCTGGGTGTGCCCATGCATGCACGATTGGGAATCATTCACGCTGTTACACTGGTTGGGGCAGGACGACGTGGAGTCGCTCTTGTCACTGGAGTTCTTCTTGCCGCTCTCCGAGCACAAGTCGCCCTGCAGTGCATCGAACAGCACGGGGTTCAGATGGACATACTCCCCCGATACCACCTCGATTACTGCAGGGAAACAGAAGAAGGGCACGTGGGGATCATATGTACTATGAGCTAGGACAATTTCTGCTGTTTTACAACAGTTTTGCATAGTTACAGATAAACTGTTCATACTATTACATTATTGCAGACTGAAGATAAAAAACTCCTACCTTCCTCATGAAGCCTTTTTAAATCATAAAAAGATAATAAACAAAATATGCTTCAATATATCAGCACAGTATAAAGTACAGACTATATAGTATAAAAATGTAATATTTCAAATGCACAGACAAAGACATGGTATATAATTTTGCCATATCAAACACAGACCATTGTAAATCCGTATTATTCCACTTTAATATCAGATATTAGTATGCGGTGTCCTTACACCTTTGTCTTGTCTGACAGTAATTGACTATGCCATCCAATAATGATAGCTGGAAGAATTTTATCTGTGCTTTACAAATTCCCAGACAATGCAGTTTCATTGCTGCACCTAAGAGAGTGTTCCATGCAAAGAGAACAGGCTTGCTCAGATTTTTGGGTATTGACATTAAGACAGTTATATTGGGTGGAACAGCTACCCTTTGAAATGACAAAGAAGGATTTCTTTTAACCTCAAACGCTATCCTCTATCTGTCACGATACAGCCCCCTCGTCCCAGACGTGTGTGTGTGTGGGTGTGCATGTGTGTGTGTTTTTCTGCATTGCCATGCCCTCCCCATATATCAAACTTCTTCCTCTTTTCGTGTCGTTACGGTTTATGAATGTAAAGTCTTGTGTAGTCATTGGTTGCTTGTGTTTAACCTTACGTGAGCATATGTGCTAAGTTGTCTTCATTGTGTCTGTCAATAAACGTCATTGTCTTCTACACGGCTTGCCTTTGTATCCTGCCAATCGAAACACCAACCGCCAAAGGATGCCAGGAAAGAAGCGCAAAAAGAGGAACTGGAAGAAAAGGCATGACCACTCTTCCACAGCCCCTGCAGGGAAACCGTCCATCTTTATGGACACACTCCACAGTTTGTAGAGTTCTACAAACCCTCGACAGACTACTGGAACTGGTACGATTACGACCAATATCCAGGTCCTATTATCCATCTTGGGACTACCGAGAGGGTTAAGAGGAAGATGGCAGGAGGAAGGTTTATACCACATCAGCCTCCAGTCGGACTCGGGGGTCGATCGCTTGTAGGATCCAGCAATGAAGGTGGAGGAGGCCCTCCAGGAGGATCCTCCCACTGTTATGGACACCGGGTCAGCGCACTCCAGGAGCGACGAGCCTCCGGCATACAAGGCTTTGCCCAAGGCACGCCATTCTGGAGCCAGGAAGGTACCCCGCGTGACTGGCAGAGAGGCGTGATCATCTGAGGACAATCTCTCCCCTAAGACACACAGCCCCAGAGCTAGTGTGCCTCTGCATACGCCTCGTAGAGGCAAGAAGGAAGCCTCACCAGTGCCCGCCCCAGAGACAGGCAAAACCGCTGGTGTGCTTCCTGGCACGTCTGCCCCGAAACCAGAGAAGCCGCCGCCACCCACGTCTGCGAGGGACGACCCCCCCAGACTGGTCAGACGTCGACTCACCTAACGACTGGGAGACAAGCTGGTGTTCATGCCAGCTTCCCTGGACTACAACCATTTAGGTGTTCTTATTCATGTCCCTATCACTGTGCCCCTCTCTGTCACACTTAACGTACCGGTCATTTTGTGCCACTTTGTGTCTGTTCCTGTTTCTGTTACTGTGTCCATCCCTGTGTCTGTTGTCATCTTGGTCCCTGTCTTCCTCCCATCAGTCCTGCTTGCGGTGGCCCGTGTCGGTCGCTCGGTCCTCCAGCCGATTTGGCCTTGATCTGGGGGCCATAGCCTGACAGGTTGCCGTCGCGTGGTTGGGGAAGGGTTCTGTCACGTTTTGGCCCCCTACTCCCAGAAGTGCGTGTGTGTGTATTTGTGTGTGTGTGTGTGTGTGTGTGTGTGTGTGAGTGTATGTATATGTGTGTGTGTGTGTGTGTGTGTGTGTGTGTGTGTGTTTGTGTGCGGGTGTTCATCTGCATGGCCATGCCCTCCCCATGTATCACACCTGTTCCTCATTTTGTGTCATTACAGTTCATGAATATAAAGTGTTGTGTAGCCATTTTTGCTTGTTGGTGTTCTACACGACTCACCTTTCCATGCAAAGCCTCCCAGCGTTCCACTATCTAATGTACCATGTGTAGATATGTGTCCACTATCTAATGTACAACTGGGCTGAATTTTAAGGCTCTGAAGAAAAACATCTGGCATGAACACCAAACTACAATAAGCACAGTGTTATCAGTTAAAGCTGAATAGTGGCTTCACTTCTATAACCATATAGCTTAGTAAAGTGAAGAGAAGATCATGGGAAATGGAGTTTATTAGTATATTATTGCTGTTCTGATGACTACAGAACACTGGGCATCTGGGAGAAGTAAATAGATGCTGAGGCATCTGAGCATACACAGCCAACGTCGTCCTCTCACACATGTATATAGTCTATATACATCTGACTCTATGTTACTGAAGGAGGGAGAACATGTGTGGTATTTCAGCACATGAGAGAAATCAGAAGATTGAAGCAGTACTAATAAGACTGAGTCCTGTAACAAAGAATTTTGAGAGGAGAAAAGGCAGGAGATGTGAAGTAGAGTGAGTCGACCACACAGTCTACCTCACAGCTATCAAACTATGGCAAGGAAAGGAAGAATTAAGGAAGTTACCCGTGGACTGCCGTAATCTCATGGTGGCCAGTGAGAGTGAGTGAAAGTGTGTGTGTGTGTGTGTGTGTGTGTGTGTGTGCGTGCGTGCGTGCGTGCTTGCGTGCGTGTGTGTTCTGTCCCAGTCCAAGTGGAGAAGGTGTTAGAGATGAGTGCATACAGGTGCAGTGCAAAATTCCGCTTCTTGAACCTAACTAATACAACTACTCTTTCTAGTTTTACACAGCTCCATTTAACTGTTGGTGTGTGTGCACATGTGTGCACATGTGTGTGCTTTTAATGAGAAAAGGCCATATATGAGTAACCCCTGAACATGCTTACACATATGTGTATTTGTGTATTTTGAATATGCTATGTCTGCTTTTTCCCTGGCAATTTTCTTCATTTCCTGCAACAAAATGCTGTTGGTTGTCTCAGAGAGGAGTGTATCGTAGTGCTGCTTATAGCTGTTCCATTCACAATTGCACTTAAAGCAAACCTAAAGGCAAAATGAGTCATGAGTAACACCACAGCTGCTTAAGAGGTACCATAGAAACAATCCACCAGCCATGAGGATCAAGCCATACGTCTACATTTTCTCTTTCATGAGCATAATTTCTTTCTCTGTTTATAACAGTATAATTACAGGAGGTAAAAGCAGATACAGTACTCCATTTACATGTACACCAGGTTTGCAGGAGCAATGAAATTCCATTTCAAAGATGCTCTGGAGGATGTAGAAACTATGAAGATGAGAAAAGCGTTGGCAGCCGTTGAGAGGAGGCTGAATAGTTTCTGTGGTACATCAGGTTACTTCACTCAATTCACTCAGTTCAACTTCAGATGAAGAAAAATTGTGAGAAAAAGTTGATGTCCAGCTGCCCAAAAGCCCTGCATCCCGTCTTTAACTTGTGTGATCGCTTTAGAGGTGTCAGCAGTCCAAACAGAGTCTGATTCCAAAGGCGAATCCCTCGGAATGCTTCAATTATGGTATGTATCATGAGGAGGACATTGGGTATCCACAGGTTCCTCTTGGAAATATTTCCAACCACATCAGCAAGTTTTAGTATAAGTAACTTATGTTAGAGACTTATTGTTAATTTCATATTGATGTGTAAAATTTCTTTTCGTTTTCAGTACCTATGAAAGATTTTGTCTGTTTTCTTGCTTTTTTTTTACCAAGTTTATTTTTCTGTATGTGATGTTGTTATTAATTCCATTCTTTTCTAGGCTTATTTACATTTCCATTCACGATATTTAGCAGATGTTTTTATCCAGAGTGACTTACAAAAGTGCTTTATCATTTACTCAAGGAATGAATACATCCTAGCCAGTGCAGTAATGTAGAGTCCAAGATACCATTGAACTAGAATACTGTTGAAATACAGGGATCAGTGCTGATGCCTAGAAGTGCAAAATACTCTATAACAGATATCGATACGTTCAGAAAACAATACTCTATAATAAGTACCAGAGGTTCAGTTACTCAACATAGGTGTAGGATCAGTGCTCATTTAAATATTCCACAAATAGATGGGTCTTCAGTCTGCGTTTGAAGACCACAAGGGACTCTGCTGTCCAAACAGTAAACAGACATTTGTTCCACCATCTAGGATCCAAGATAGAGAATACCCTCGATACTTGTCTTCCATGAGACTTGAAGCATGGTGTTTGAAGCCAAGCCATACTTGAGGTTCGACGTACTCAAGGTACAGATCGGGCTTTTACCATTGACATCAAATATTGAGGGACATTTTTGGCTTTGTAGGCAAACATTCAGGTTTTAATCTGATGTGTGCAGCTATAGGAAGCCAATAAAGGGAGACCGGTCGAGACCAGTCTTGCTGATGTGTTTTGGACAAATTGTAGAGGTCTGATGTCTCGGAGGAAGACCAGCAAGTAGCGAGTTGCAGTAGTCTAGCCTTGAGATTACAAGAGACTGCACAAGCACCTGGGTAGCTTCCTGTGAGAGAACGGGCCGAATCCTTTGTATGTTACAAAGGAGAAATCTGCAAGACCGTGTTAGATTAGAGAAGAATGTCAAAGGCTGCTGAAAGGACTAGAAGAATCAAAACAGATGACTGTTTGGCAGCTTTACCAGCATGAAGTTTTTTCGTCACATGCTATGAGGGCCGTGTCTGTAGAATGTGCCGGTTTGTAGCCAGACCGATTGATCACTTTATGCAAGTGCATGTACAACCAATGTTTCAGGAACTTCTTACTTATTAGGTTTCATACCTCAAATGTTAATCAAAATGAAGATTTTGAGGAAAATACGTTTAATATGTAACTTTTCTCCAAAATATACCCACCACTTTACTGGATATTATTGTTACTGACTTGTTCACAAACAGTAAATGTCATTCTTTGCAGTACAAATCTTTGTAAACTTTGCAGAGAATTAATTTATTATGATTATTCTTTATGTCTTTGGTTTGGCCTTTTTTGGGGCAAATATTGTTCGAAACTGGATGTTTGACAAATCACATTACTTTTTGTTTCTATATGAAAAAAAAGTTGAAAGTCATATAAGAGTTCTTTTGAAGAAAGATGTACCCATCTACCAGTCCCCATCTATCAGCTACTTACTCGGCTGCTGCTAAAAATAGGGATTTCAAATATTTTTTGAACTATTGACTTATTTTCCCAATAACCAAAATGTCAGTGCAGCATTCTAGAAATGTCACAATTGTCACAATGTCACAATGATTATTCTTTATGTCTTTGGTTTGGCCTTTTTTGGGGCAAATATTGTTTGAAACTGGATGTTTGACAAATCACGTTATTTTTTGTTACACACAAAAGGGTCTCTATACGAAAAAAAAGTTGAAAGTCATATAAGGGTTCTTTTGAAGAAAGATGTACCCGTCTACCAGTACCCATCTATCAGCTACTTACTCGGCTGCTGCTACAAATAGGGATTTCAAATATTTTTTGAACTATTGACTTATTTTCCCAATAACCAAAATGTCAGTGCAGCATTCTAGAAATGTCACAATGCATATGACATCACAACAGCGTTGACGTCACTACAAGTATATAAAGGTGAGCGCAAGCATTTATATGTCATTTCACTTGACAGATTTCAGCAGTTATAAAGTTGGAAGACAATAGAGTGAATTAAACCTAATCGTAGGTGAACTTTCCAGAACAAGGTACGGTTGAATAAGTCAATTTTGTAATTACAGAAGGCTATTTTCCATCTAATTGTATGTGTATGTACCTGTCTTTCTGTCTAAATGTCCACTTAGCTACTATAGCTAGAGCTTTTCTAATTTTATGATGAACGGTCTGTCTGCTGTAGTTTTATATAGTTATGGAATGCATTGACGTTCCACCTGTTTTCTCACACAAGGCTTTATGTCAAGCATAAGCGACTGCTTTTTATGCTATTTAGATTTTGCTGTTTTAAAGGTACAAGACAAGTAATATAAGTGATTAAACCAAATTTCATCACCATACCCGCCCTTTCATGTTAGATTGCTGTCTGTCCACCAAACTGTAAAAATGATTTATGCTTTTGACTTCATATCGCCTTTTCAGAACAAAGTATTCCAGGAGAGTCTTAAGAAAACTTGGACCAGGACAAATGGAGAAACAGAAGCGTCTTTTAGGCAGGAAGATGTAAGGCCTTTGCACTACAATGTTAAAAAATCTTAGAATAACAATATTAATTTTAAATGATTCTTATTTATACAGCATATTCCTTATAGAACCCAAAAGCTCAAGGTGCTTTACACTGCAATGAACGAACAGTATTCAGTAATAAAACATTGATCAAATAAAACAGTTAAAAGTCACAAAATATAAATGTAGAAAATGAAATTAATTGAAACAGAATTTAAATTAAACCGGCTAAACAACCTGAACAATTAGATCAAGCTAAACAAGCCACTCTTTAATCTGTATTAAACACCAATAGAGCTTGCACTCTAAATACTTTCTGGACTATTCCAAAGTATCGGAACGATGAAACATGAAACAGATGAAACATGTTTCATCAACCTTGTTATTTTAAAAGATTAGGAAGTAATGTTAAAGGAATCAGTCTTATTTTCCTTATAATGTGCTAAAGTAGAATAAAATAATTTTGATTGTATTGTGCAATTAACAAAATACAACATGGACCTGAGCTCTATCAGTGATTCATCCATTAAATAGAGATTAAGAAAAACAATCTATAAACTTAGACACAAGCTCTCTCAAAATGATTTGACCATGGATTTTAGTTCAGGCTGTTGATGTTTGAAGAATGACAAACGAACAACATTTCCTTATATATTTTTGTTGTTTCCATAGTAAAATTCCTTCACCTCCAAAAGTGACACGGGCTTCTTCAGTATTTAAAAAGGTGAGTTTAAAATGGCCAAATTTGTTATTCATCAGAAAATGGAATTGTTGCTAATAAGTGAGATGTCAGCACAGTTGTTATGTTATCCTGATATTTAATTTCTTTTTATTCAACCTCTTCTATGGTTCTCAAAACAAGAGCAAGTCAAAAAGCACAAGACAAAACGAGAATAAACCTGTGAGGAATGACAGCAAAATGCTCCTTGATAGAGCCAAAAAAATCATCCCAGACTTGGAGAAGCTCGATATTGCACCAATCTTGACCCATTTTGTGATGGATCTGACTCATGAGTATGCCATTTTTAAACCTTTTCTTCTTCTTCTTCTTCTTCTTCTTCTTCTTCTTCTTCTTCTTCTTCTTCTTCTTCTTCTTCTGCTTTTTCAATTTATCATTTTTATTTTTGGTATAATTTTGAATGTATGAGATTTTTAGCATAAATATTAATTATAGTTCTAAAGAATGCTTTTATTCACATTCTTTAAGGCAGTGGACATCTATCCGGAAAGCAATCCCTAGTCCAGTAAGTCATACTACATTGCTTACACTTCAACATATTTTAAATGGGATTCATATTAATTCTAAACCAAACAACCAAAACCATTTTGGAGCAATTTTCAATGTTCGCCTTTCTATGTTATCTCTCCTTTCTTTCACAGGAGACAAAGGTCATGATCTCTCATATGGGTTCATTCATTGCGGACATTGTCACTGAAGTAACTGTGATGGGTCTTCTTTCATCTCTGGAAGAAATGTTAGATGTTGATCTAAGATCAGTGTTGCTTTCAAATTCCAAGAAGGAAACTGCAGATTTGCTGAATGCTTTCCGTACCAGATATCGTGAGATAAATCATTCAGCTTCAGTCCACGTGAAGGAGGGGACAGCTCATATGGACTCTCTAAGCAGAGATGTTAAGACTGCAGTTATTGATACACATCGCAGTTGCCTAGATGACTATGAGAGAGACCAAATTGTGATGAAATTCCACTCTACTATGGAAGATACAAATTCAGAAGCAGTGAGTGAGGTTCTGATAGGAGATACTGAGAGTCTGACATCGTTATCCTCAGATGTCCATGACGATGGTACATCTAGACCTATAAGTACCATTCCTATAGCTGGCTCTCCGGTTTCGAATATGCTTCAGCGCTTTGATGATGAGATGGAGGAATTTTCTGAACTGTCACAAGACATCAATCCCCGCATAAAAGGAAGGACACATTTTTTGTCCCATCATTTAATAAATCCTGACCTTGAAGGGGTCTCATCTTGTGAGCTCTGTGGTATGGTCATGCCAATCTACCTAGAGCAGGATGACTTGAAATCATCACAGGCATCATCAGAGCTATGCACAGATAGTAGGAACACCTCCTCCGACGTCATGGCAAGCCAAGTTATGGAGTTGGTTGTCCCACCATCTGTGAAGAAGGCTCAAGAGTCCCCCAGTGTACACAATGACTGGTCTTCCCTGTTCAGCATCGATATACATAGCTCTCCATCACTACAGTCTGAGATGTCTGCTAGGTCACCATGTACTGAGCCTGCTCTGGACAATCAGAGCAAAACCATGAAAGCCCAGAAGGGGAGATTGCATTTCCTATTCCCCTTCAGTAAGGTCTCAAAGAACTTAAAGGTAAAACATTTGACTTATTTCTTATTTAGATTTTGTTACATTATTAATTTTTAAAGTAGTGCATATTTGAATTTCATTTCACACTGAATGTGTATATATCACTTTGCATAAATGACATAATTTGTTCTAAATTATATTCTGTTGCATTATTACTGGTTTGTATCTGTACTTTTAGTTATAAATGTACTTATGCTCTGATATTTCTCTACTAAATCATTGTTTTGTTTTTGTTAGAAACTCAAAAAGAAAAGCAAGGAGCACCCTAACACTGTAGCTGCTGCTGCAACTACAGGTAAGAACATATTGCTAGAAACACATATGACAATTTAGTTGTTAGACAGAATATCACAGTTATATCCATTTTTTAAAAATCAATAACTTTTTTGTCTTATGATAGGTAGTGAAGATGTTTCCCCCATCTCGTCACGTTTCACGAGGATGTTATCGTTCTTTAGAAGGCAACGCTCAAATCATCAATAAAGCCTGAAACATCAATTTGCTGAAAATGTGCAAAAATGGCTGGTTTTTGATTACATTTACATTTACATTTACAGTATTTAGCAGATGCTCTTATCCAGAGCGTCTTACAAAAGTGCTTTGTCCTTTACTCATAGAATATCTTAGTACAGTACAGTAGGTTAGAGTCCCACATACTAATGAACTAGAATACTGTAGAATACAGGGATCAATGCTGATACCTAGAAGTACAAAATACATAAGGTCTATCTTAAACAATGATAAGTGCAATAAACAATAAGTGCTAGAGTTTTTTAAACAACATAAACAATACCCTACAATAAGTACAAATTTAGTCAGTCAATATGGGAGCAGTTTCAGTTGTCCTTTAACTAGGCTGCAAATAGATGAGTCTTCAGTCTGCATTTGAAGACTGCAAGGGACTCTGCTGACCGGACAGCAAGTGGGAGTTCATTTCACCATCTTGGAGCCAGGACAGAAAATAGTCTCGATGCTTGTCGTCAATGAGAACTGAAGCAAGGAATTTCAAGCCGAGCCGTACTTGAGTTTCAAAGTGCTCGAGCAACGGATCGCGCTTTGACCATTGACTTCATGTATGAAGGGGATGATCCATTTTTGGCTTTTGTAGGCAAGCATCAAAGTTTTAAATCTGATGTGTGCAGCTACTGGGAGCCAGTGAAGGGAGTGCAGCAGTGGAGTAACGTGTAAACTTCGGAAGATTGAAGACCAGTCGTGCTGCTGTATTCTGGACAAGTTGTAGAGGGCTGATGGCTCTTAGAGGAAGACCAGCAAATAGCGAGTTGCAGTAGTCTAGCTTTGAGATCACAAAAGACTACACAAGCACCTGGGTAGCGTCCTGTGAGAGATAGGGCAGAATGTTTCATATGTTACAAAGGAGAAATCTGCAAGACCGTGTTAGATTAGAGAAGAATGTCAAAGGCTGCTGAAAGGACTAGAAGAATCAAAACAGATGACTGTTTGGCAGCTTTACCAGCATGAAGTTTTTCCGTCACTGCTATGAGGGCCGTTTCTGTAGAATGTGCCGGTTTGTAGCCAGACCGATTGATCACTTTATGCAAGTGCATGTACAACCAATGTTTCAGGAACTTCTTACTTATTAGGTTTCATACCTCAAATGTTAATCAAAATGAAGATTTTGAGGAAAATAAGTTTAATATGTAACTTTTCTCCAAAATATACCCACCACTTTACTGGATATTATTGATCCTGATTTGTTCACAAACAGTAAATGTCATGCTTTACAGTACAAATCTTTGTAAATTTTGCAGATAATTAATCTCTTATTAGTATTCTTTAAGTCTTTGGTTTGGTCTTATTTGGGGCATATTTTGTTTGAAATTGGATGTTTGACAAATCACATTATTTTTTTGTTACACATAAAAGGGTCTCTTTACATGAAGAAAAAAAATTGAAAGTCATAAAAAGGTACTTTTGAATAGAATGCAGAACTGGGTGAGGATGCTGGTGTCAAAGGTGTGTTTCTCTATATATCCAGACTCCTATGCAGGGCACACAATAAAATACGTGAAAGGTTGCCAGAGCATACATTGGGACATGCACCCACATGGGCAGCATATCTGCTGCGTGTGCCTGGGTGTGCCCATGCATGCACGATTGGGAATCATTCACGCTGTTACACTGGTTGGGGCAGGACGACGTGGAGTCGCTCTTGTCACTGGAGTTCTTCTTGCCGCTCTCCGAGCACAAGTCGCCCTGCAGTGCATCGAACAGCACGGGGTTCAGATGGACATACTCCCCCGATACCACCTCGATTACTGCAGGGAAACAGAAGAAGGGCACGTGGGGATCATATGTACTATGAGCTAGGACAATTTCTGCTGTTTTACAACAGTTTTGCATAGTTACAGATAAACTGTTCATACTATTACATTATTGCAGACTGAAGATAAAAAACTCCTACCTTCCTCATGAAGCCTTTTTAAATCATAAAAAGATAATAAACAAAATATGCTTCAATATATCAGCACAGTATAAAGTACAGACTATATAGTATAAAAATGTAATATTTCAAATGCACAGACAAAGACATGGTATATAATTTTGCCATATCAAACACAGACCATTGTAAATCCGTATTATTCCACTTTAATATCAGATATTAGTATGCGGTGTCCTTACACCTTTGTCTTGTCTGACAGTAATTGACTATGCCATCCAATAATGATAGCTGGAAGAATTTTATCTGTGCTTTACAAATTCCCAGACAATGCAGTTTCATTGCTGCACCTAACAGAGTGTTCCATGCAAAGAGAACAGGCTTGCTCAGATTTTTGGGTATTGACATTAAGACAGTTATATTGGGTGGAACAGCTACCCTTTGAAATGACAAAGAAGGATTTCTTTTAAACTCAAACGCTATCCTCTATCTGTCACGATACAGCCCCCTCGTCCCAGACGTGTGTGTGTGTGGGTGTGCATGTGTGTGTGTTTTTCTGCATTGCCATGCCCTCCCCATATATCAAACTTCTTCCTCTTTTCGTGTCGTTACGGTTTATGAATGTAAAGTCTTGTGTAGTCATTGGTTGCTTGTGTTTAACCTTACGTGAGCATATGTGCTAAGTTGTCTTCATTGTGTCTGTCAATAAACGTCATTGTCTTCTACACGGCTTGCCTTTGTATCCTGCCAATCGAAACACCAACCGCCAAAGGATGCCAGGAAAGAAGCGCAAAAAGAGGAACTGGAAGAAAAGGCATGACCACTCTTCCACAGCCCCTGCAGGGAAACCGTCCATCTTTATGGACACACTCCACAGTTTGTAGAGTTCTACAAACCCTCGACAGACTACTGGAACTGGTACGATTACGACCAATATCCAGGTCCTATTATCCATCTTGGGACTACCGAGAGGGTTAAGAGGAAGATGGCAGGAGGAAGGTTTATACCACATCAGCCTCCAGTCGGACTCGGGGGTCGATCGCTTGTAGGATCCAGCAATGAAGGTGGAGGAGGCCCTCCAGGAGGATCCTCCCACTGGACACCGGGTCAGCGCACTCCAGGAGCGACGAGCCTCCGGCATACAAGGCTTTGCCCAAGGCACGCCATTCTGGAGCCAGGAAGGTACCCCGCGTGACTGGCAGAGAGGCGTGATCATCTGAGGACAATCTCTCCCCTAAGACACACAGCCCCAGAGCTAGTGTGCCTCTGCATACGCCTCGTAGAGGCAAGAAGGAAGCCTCACCAGTGCCCGCCCCAGAGACAGGCAAAACCGCTGGTGTGCTTCCTGGCACGTCTGCCCCGAAACCAGAGAAGCCGCCGCCACCCACGTCTGCGAGGGACGACCCCCCCAGACTGGTCAGACGTCGACTCACCTAACGACTGGGAGACAAGCTGGTGTTCATGCCAGCTTCCCTGGACTACAACCATTTAGGTGTTCTTATTCATGTCCCTATCACTGTGCCCCTCTCTGTCACACTTAACGTACCGGTCATTTTGTGCCACTTTGTGTCTGTTCCTGTTTCTGTTACTGTGTCCATCCCTGTGTCTGTTGTCATCTTGGTCCCTGTCTTCCTCCCATCAGTCCTGCTTGCGGTGGCCCGTGTCGGTCGCTCGGTCCTCCAGCCGATTTGGCCTTGATCTGGGGGCCATAGCCTGACAGGTTGCCGTCGCGTGGTTGGGGAAGGGTTCTGTCACGTTTTGGCCCCCTACTCCCAGAAGTGCGTGTGTGTGTATTTGTGTGTGTGTGTGTGTGTGTGTGTGTGTGTGTGTGTGTGTGTGAGTGTATGTATATGTGTGTGTGTGTGTGTGTGTGTGTGTGTGTGTGTGTGTGTGTTTGTGTGCGGGTGTTCATCTGCATGGCCATGCCCTCCCCATGTATCACACCTGTTCCTCATTTTGTGTCATTACAGTTCATGAATATAAAGTGTTGTGTAGCCATTTTTGCTTGTTGGTGTTCTACACGACTCACCTTTCCATGCAAAGCCTCCCAGCGTTCCACTATCTAATGTACCATGTGTAGATATGTGTCCACTATCTAATGTACAACTGGGCTGAATTTTAAGGCTCTGAAGAAAAACATCTGGCATGAACACCAAACTACAATAAGCACAGTGTTATCAGTTAAAGCTGAATAGTGGCTTCACTTCTATAACCATATAGCTTAGTAAAGTGAAGAGAAGATCATGGGAAATGGAGTTTATTAGTATATTATTGCTGTTCTGATGACTACAGAACACTGGGCATCTGGGAGAAGTAAATAGATGCTGAGGCATCTGAGCATACACAGCCAACGTCGTCCTCTCACACATGTATATAGTCTATATACATCTGACTCTATGTTACTGAAGGAGGGAGAACATGTGTGGTATTTCAGCACATGAGAGAAATCAGAAGATTGAAGCAGTACTAATAAGACTGAGTCCTGTAACAAAGAATTTTGAGAGGAGAAAAGGCAGGAGATGTGATGTAGAGTGAGTCGACCACACAGTCTACCTCACAGCTATCAAACTATGGCAAGGAAAGGAAGAATTAAGGAAGTTACCCGTGGACTGCCGTAATCTCATGGTGGCCAGTGAGAGTGAGTGAAAGTGTGTGTGTGTGTGTGTGTGCGTGCATGCGTGCGTGCGTGCGTGCTTGCGTGCGTGTGTGTTCTGTCCCAGTCCAAGTGGAGAAGGTGTTAGAGATGAGTGCATACAGGTGCAGTGCAAAATTCCGCTTCTTGAACCTAACTAATACAACTACTCTTTCTAGTTTTACACAGCTCCATTTAACTGTTGGTGTGTGTGCACATGTGTGCACATGTGTGTGCTTTTAATGAGAAAAGGCCATATATGAGTAACCCCTGAACATGCTTACACATATGTGTATTTGTGTATTTTGAATATGCTATGTCTGCTTTTTCCCTGGCAATTTTCTTCATTTCCTGCAACAAAATGCTGTTGGTTGTCTCAGAGAGGAGTGTATCGTAGTGCTGCTTATAGCTGTTCCATTCACAATTGCACTTAAAGCAAACCTAAAGGCAAAATGAGTCGTGAGTAACACCACAGCTGCTTAAGAGGTACCATAGAAACAATCCACCAGCCATGAGGATCAAGCCATACGTCTACATTTTCTCTTTCATGAGCATAATTTCTTTCTCTGTTTATAAACAGTATAATTACAGGAGGTAAAAGCAGATACAGTACTCCATTTACATGTACACCTGGTTTGCAGGAGCAATGAAATTCCATTTCAAAGATGCTCTGGAGGATGTAGAAACTATGAAGATGAGAAAAGCGTTGGCAGCCGTTGAGAGGAGGCTGAATAGTTTCTGTGGTACATCAGGTTACTTCACTCAATTCACTCAGTTCAACTTCAGATGAAGAAAAATTGTGAGAAAAAGTTGATGTCCAGCTGCCCAAAAGCCCTGCATCCCGTCTTTAACTTGTGTGATCGCTTTAGAGGTGTCAGCAGTCCAAACAGAGTCTGATTCCAAAGGCGAATCCCTCGGAATGCTTCAATTATGGTATGTATCATGAGGAGGACATTGGGTATCCACAGGTTCCTCTTGGAAATATTTCCAACCACATCAGCAAGTTTTAGTATAAGTAACTTATGTTAGAGACTTATTGTTAATTTCATATTGTTGTGTAAAATTTCTTTTCGTTTTCAGTACCTATGAAAGATTTTGTCTGTTTTCTTGCTTTTTTTTTACCAAGTTTATTTTTCTGTATGTGATGTTGTTATTAATTCCATTCTTTTCTAGGCTTATTTACATTTCCATTCACGATATTTAGCAGATGTTTTTATCCAGAGTGACTTACAAAAGTGCTTTATCATTTACTCAAGGAATGAATACATCCTAGCCAGTGCAGTAATGTAGAGTCCAAGATACCATTGAACTAGAATACTGTTGAAATACAGGGATCAGTGCTGATGCCTAGAAGTGCAAAATACTCTATAACAGATATCGATACGTTCAGAAAACAATACTCTATAATAAGTACCAGAGGTTCAGTTACTCAACATAGGTGTAGGATCAGTGCTCATTTAAATATTCCACAAATAGATGGGTCTTCAGTCTGCGTTTGAAGACCACAAGGGACTCTGCTGTCCAAACAGTAAACAGACATTTGTTCCACCATCTAGGATCCAAGATAGAGAATACCCTCGATACTTGTCTTCCATGAGACTTGAAGCATGGTGTTTGAAGCCAAGCCATACTTGAGGTTCGACGTACTCAAGGTACAGATCGGGCTTTTACCATTGACATCAAATATTGAGGGACATTTTTGGCTTTGTAGGCAAACATTCAGGTTTTAATCTGATGTGTGCAGCTATAGGAAGCCAATAAAGGGAGACCGGTCGAGACCAGTCTTGCTGATGTGTTTTGGACAAATTGTAGAGGTCTGATGTCTCGGAGGAAGACCAGCAAGTAGCGAGTTGCAGTAGTCTAGCCTTGAGATTACAAGAGACTGCACAAGCACCTGGGTAGCTTCCTGTGAGAGAACGGGCCGAATCCTTCGTATGTTACAAAGGAGAAATCTGCAAGACCGTGTTAGATTAGAGAAGAATGTCAAAGGCTGCTGAAAGGACTAGAAGAATCAAAACAGATGACTGTTTGGCAGCTTTACCAGCATGAAGTTTTTTTGTCACATGCTATGAGGGCCGTGTCTGTAGAATGTGCCGGTTTGTAGCCAGACCGATTGATCACTTTATGCAAGTGCATGTACAACCAATGTTTCAGGAACTTCTTACTTATTAGGTTTCATACCTCAAATGTTAATCAAAATGAAGATTTTGAGGAAAATACGTTTAATATGTAACTTTTCTCCAAAATATACCCACCACTTTACTGGATATTATTGTTACTGACTTGTTCACAAACAGTAAATGTCATTCTTTGCAGTACAAATCTTTGTAAACTTTGCAGAGAATTAATTTATTATGATTATTCTTTATGTCTTTGGTTTGGCCTTTTTTGGGGCAAATATTGTTCGAAACTGGATGTTTGACAAATCACATTACTTTTTGTTTCTATATGAAAAAAAAGTTGAAAGTCATATAAGAGTTCTTTTGAAGAAAGATGTACCCATCTACCAGTCCCCATCTATCAGCTACTTACTCGGCTGCTGCTAAAAATAGGGATTTCAAATATTTTTTGAACTATTGACTTATTTTCCCAATAACCAAAATGTCAGTGCAGCATTCTAGAAATGTCACAATTGTCACAATGTCACAATGATTATTCTTTAGGTCTTTGGTTTGGCCTTTTTTGGGGCAAATATTGTTTGAAACTGGATGTTTGACAAATCACGTTATTTTTTGTTACACACAAAAGGGTCTCTATACGAAAAAAAAGTTGAAAGTCATATAAGGGTTCTTTTGAAGAAAGATGTACCCGTCTACCTGTACCCATCTATCAGCTACTTACTCGGCTGCTGCTACAAATAGGGATTTCAAATATTTTTTGAACTATTGACTTATTTTCCCAATAACCAAAATGTCAGTGCAGCATTCTAGAAATGTCACAATGCATATGACATCACAACATCTTTGACGTCACTACAAGTATATAAAGGTGAGCGCAAGCATTTATATGTCATTTCACTTGACAGATTTCAGCAGTTATAAAGTTGGAAGACAATAGAGTGAATTAAACCTAATCGTAGGTCAACTTTCCAGAACAAGGTACGGTTGAATAAGTCAATTTTGTAATTACAGAAGGCTATTTTCCATCTAATTGTATGTGTATGTATCTGTCTGTCTGTCTAAATGTCCGCTTAGCTACTATAGCTAGAGCTTTTCTAATTTTATGATGAACGGTCTGTCTGCTGTAGTTTTATATAGTTATGGAATGCATTGACGTTCCACCTGTTTTCTCACACAAGGCTTTATGTCAAGCATAAGCGACTGCTTTTTATGCTATTTAGATTTTGCTGTTTTAAAGGTACAAGACAAGTAATATAAGTGATTAAACCAAATTTCATCACCATACCCGCCCTTTCATGTTAGATTGCTGTCTGTCCACCAAACTGTAAAAATGATTTATGCTTTTGACTTCATATCGCCTTTTCAGAACAAAGTATTCCAGGAGAGTCTTAAGAAAACTTGGACCAGGACAAATGGAGAAACAGAAGCGTCTTTTAGGCAGGAAGATGTAAGGCCTTTGCACTACAATGTTAAAAAATCTTAGAATAACAATATTAATTTTAAATGATTCTTATTTATACAGCATATTCCTTATAGAACCCAAAAGCTCAAGGTGCTTTACACTGCAATGAACGAACAGTATTCAGTAATAAAACATTGATCAAATAAAACAGTTAAAAGTCACAAAATATAAATGTAGAAAATGAAATTAATTGAAACAGAATTTAAATTAAACCGGCTAAACAACCTGAACAATTAGATCAAGCTAAACAAGCCACTCTTTAATCTGTATTAAACACCAATAGAGCTTGCACTCTAAATACTTTCTGGACTATTCCAAAGTATCGGAACGATGAAACATGAAACAGATGAAACATGTTTCATCAACCTTGTTATTTTAAAAGATTAGGAAGTAATGTTAAAGGAATCAGTCTTATTTTCCTTATAATGTGCTAAAGTAGAATAAAATAATTTTGATTGTATTGTGCAATTAACAAAATACAACATGGACCTGAGCTCTATCAGTGATTCATCCATTAAATAGAGATTAAGAAAAACAATCTATAAACTTAGACACAAGCTCTCTCAAAATGATTTGACCATGGATTTTAGTTCAGGCTGTTGATGTTTGAAGAATGACAAACGAACAACATTTCCTTATATATTTTTGTTGTTTCCATAGTAAAATTCCTTCACCTCCAAAAGTGACACGGGCTTCTTCAGTATTTAAAAAGGTGAGTTTAAAATGGCCAAATTTGTTATTCATCAGAAAATGGAATTGTTGCTAATAAGTGAGATGTCAGCACAGTTGTTATGTTATCCTGATATTTAATTTCTTTTTATTCAACCTCTTCTATGGTTCTCAAAACAAGAGCAAGTCAAAAAGCACAAGACAAAACGAGAATAAACCTGTGAGGAATGACAGCAAAATGCTCCTTGATAGAGCCAAAAAAATCATCCCAGACTTGGAGAAGCTCGATATTGCACCAATCTTGACCCATTTTGTGATGGATCTGACTCATGAGTATGCCATTTTTAAACCTTTTCTTCTTCTTCTTCTTCTTCTTCTTCTTCTTCTTCTTCTTCTTCTTCTTCTTCTTCTTCTTCTTCTTCTGCTTTTTCAATTTATCATTTTTATTTTTGGTATAATTTTGAATGTATGAGATTTTTAGCATAAATATTAATTATAGTTCTAAAGAATGCTTTTATTCACATTCTTTAAGGCAGTGGACATCTATCCGGAAAGCAATCCCTAGTCCAGTAAGTCATACTACATTGCTTACACTTCAACATATTTTAAATGGGATTCATATTAATTCTAAACCAAACAACCAAAACCATTTTGGAGCAATTTTCAATGTTCGCCTTTCTATGTTATCTCTCCTTTCTTTCACAGGAGACAAAGGTCATGATCTCTCATATGGGTTCATTCATTGCGGACATTGTCACTGAAGTAACTGTGATGGGTCTTCTTTCATCTCTGGAAGAAATGTTAGATGTTGATCTAAGATCAGTGTTGCTTTCAAATTCCAAGAAGGAAACTGCAGATTTGCTGAATGCTTTCCGTACCAGATATCGTGAGATAAATCATTCAGCTTCAGTCCACGTGAAGGAGGGGACAGCTCATATGGACTCTCTAAGCAGAGATGTTAAGACTGCAGTTATTGATACACATCGCAGTTGCCTAGATGACTATGAGAGAGACCAAATTGTGATGAAATTCCACTCTACTATGGAAGATACAAATTCAGAAGCAGTGAGTGAGGTTCTGATAGGAGATACTGAGAGTCTGACATCGTTATCCTCAGATGTCCATGACGATGGTACATCTAGACCTATAAGTACCATTCCTATAGCTGGCTCTCCGGTTTCGAATATGCTTCAGCGCTTTGATGATGAGATGGAGGAATTTTCTGAACTGTCACAAGACATCAATCCCCGCATAAAAGGAAGGACACATTTTTTGTCCCATCATTTAATAAATCCTGACCTTGAAGGGGTCTCATCTTGTGAGCTCTGTGGTATGGTCATGCCAATCTACCTAGAGCAGGATGACTTGAAATCATCACAGGCATCATCAGAGCTATGCACAGATAGTAGGAACACCTCCTCCGACGTCATGGCAAGCCAAGTTATGGAGTTGGTTGTCCCACCCTCTGTGAAGAAGGCTCAAGAGTCCCCCAGTGTACACAATGACTGGTCTTCCCTGTTCAGCATCGATATACATAGCTCTCCATCACTACAGTCTGAGATGTCTGCTAGGTCACCATGTACTGAGCCTGCTCTGGACAATCAGAGCAAAACCATGAAAGCCCAGAAGGGGAGATTGCATTTCCTATTCCCCTTCAGTAAGGTCTCAAAGGACTTAAAGGTAAAACATTTGACTTATTTCTTATTTAGATTTTGTTACATTATTAATTTTTAAAGTAGTGCATATTTGAATTTCATTTCACACTGAATGTGTATATATCACTTTGCATAAATGACATAATTTGTTCTAAATTATATTCTGTTGCATTATTACTGGTTTGTATCTGTACTTTTAGTTATAAATGTACTTATGCTCTGATATTTTTCTACTAAATCATTGTTTTGTTTTTGTTAGAAACTCAAAAAGAAAAGCAAGGAGCACCCTAACACTGTAGCTGCTGCTGCAACTACAGGTAAGAACATATTGCTAGAAACACATATGACAATTTAGTTGTTAGACAGAATATCACAGTTATATCCATTTTTTAAAAATCAATAACTTTTTTGTCTTATGATAGGTAGTGAAGATGTTTCCCCCATCTCGTCACGTTTCACGAGGATGTTATCGTTCTTTAGAAGGCAACGCTCAAATCATCAATAAAGCCTGAAACATCAATTTGCTGAAAATGTGCAAAAATGGCTGGTTTTTGATTACATTTACATTTACATTTACAGTATTTAGCAGATGCTCTTATCCAGAGCGTCTTACAAAAGTGCTTTGTCCTTTACTCATAGAATATCTTAGTACAGTACAGTAGGTTAGAGTCCCACATACCAATGAACTAGAATACTGTAGAATACAGGGATCAATGCTGATACCTAGAAGTACAAAATACATAAGGTCTATCTTACACAATGATAAGTGCAATAAACAATAAGTGCTAGAGTTTTTTAAACAACATAAACAATACCCTACAATAAGTACAAATTTAGTCAGTCAATATGGGAGCAGTTTCAGTTGTCCTTTAACTAGGCTGCAAATAGATGAGTCTTCAGTCTGCATTTGAAGACTGCAAGGGACTCTGCTGACCGGACAGCAAGTGGGAGTTCATTTCACCATCTTGGAGCCAGGACAGAAAATAGTCTTGATGCTTGTCGTCAATGAGAACTGAAGCAAGGAATTTCAAGCCGAGCCGTACTTGAGTTTCAAAGTGCTCGAGCAACGGATCGCGCTTTGACCATTGACTTCATGTATGAAGGGGATGATCCATTTTTGGCTTTTGTAGGCAAGCATCAAAGTTTTAAATCTGATGCGTGCAGCTACTGGGAGCCAGTGAAGGGAGTGCAGCAGTGGAGTAACGTGTAAACTTCGGAAGATTGAAGACCAGTCGTGCTGCTGCATTCTGGACAAGTTGTAGAGGGCTGATGGCTCTTAGAGGAAGACCAGCAAATAGCGAGTTGCAGTAGTCTAGCTTTGAGATCACAAAAGACTACACAAGCACCTGGGTAGCGTCCTGTGAGAGATAGGGCAGAATGTTTCATATGTTACAAAGGAGAAATCTGCAAGACCGTGTTAGATTAGAGAAGAATGTCAAAGGCTGCTGAAAGGACTAGAAGAATCAAAACAGATGACTGTTTGGCAGCTTTACCAGCATGAAGTTTTTCCGTCACTGCTATGAGGGCCGTTTCTGTAGAATGTGCCGGTTTGTAGCCAGACCGATTGATCACTTTATGCAAGTGCATGTACAACCAATGTTTCAGGAACTTCTTACTTATTAGGTTTCATACCTCAAATGTTAATCAAAATGAAGATTTTGAGGAAAATAAGTTTAATATGTAACTTTTCTCCAAAATATACCCACCACTTTACTGGATATTATTGATCCTGATTTGTTCACAAACAGTAAATGTCATGCTTTACAGTACAAATCTTTGTAAATTTTGCAGATAATTAATCTCTTATTAGTATTCTTTAAGTCTTTGGTTTGGTCTTATTTGGGGCATATTTTGTTTGAAATTGGATGTTTGACAAATCACATTATTTTTTTGTTACACATAAAAGGGTCTCTTTACATGAAGAAAAAAAATTGAAAGTCATAAAAAGGTACTTTTGAATAGAATGCAGAACTGGGTGAGGATGCTGGTGTCAAAGGTGTGTTTCTCTATATATCCAGACTCCTATGCAGGGCACACAATAAAATACGTGAAAGGTTGCCAGAGCATACATTGGGACATGCACCCACATGGGCAGCATATCTGCTGCGTGTGCCTGGGTGTGCCCATGCATGCACGATTGGGAATCATTCACGCTGTTACACTGGTTGGGGCAGGACGACGTGGAGTCGCTCTTGTCACTGGAGTTCTTCTTGCCGCTCTCCGAGCACAAGTCGCCCTGCAGTGCATCGAACAGCACGGGGTTCAGATGGACATACTCCCCCGATACCACCTCGATTACTGCAGGGAAACAGAAGAAGGGCACGTGGGGATCATATGTACTATGAGCTAGGACAATTTCTGCTGTTTTACAACAGTTTTGCATAGTTACAGATAAACTGTTCATACTATTACATTATTGCAGACTGAAGATAAAAAACTACCTTCCTCATGAAGCCTTTTTAAATCATAAAAAGATAATAAACAAAATATGCTTCAATATATCAGCACAGTATAAAGTACAGACTATATAGTATAAAAATGTAATATTTCAAATGCACAGACAAAGACATGGTATATAATTTTGCCATATCAAACACAGACCATTGTAAATCCGTATTATTCCACTTTAATATCAGATATTAGTATGCGGTGTCCTTACACCTTTGTCTTGTCTGACAGTAATTGACTATGCCATCCAATAATGATAGCTGGAAGAATTTTATCTGTGCTTTACAAATTCCCAGACAATGCAGTTTCATTGCTGCACCTAACAGAGTGTTCCATGCAAAGAGAACAGGCTTGCTCAGATTTTTGGGTATTGACATTAAGACAGTTATATTGGGTGGAACAGCTACCCTTTGAAATGACAAAGAAGGATTTCTTTTAAACTCAAACGCTATCCTCTATCTGTCACGATACAGCCCCCTCGTCCCAGACGTGTGTGTGTGTGGGTGTGCATGTGTGTGTGTTTTTCTGCATTGCCATGCCCTCCCCATATATCAAACTTCTTCCTCTTTTCGTGTCGTTACGGTTTATGAATGTAAAGTCTTGTGTAGTCATTGGTTGCTTGTGTTTAACCTTACGTGAGCATATGTGCTAAGTTGTCTTCATTGTGTCTGTCAATAAACGTCATTGTCTTCTACACGGCTTGCCTTTGTATCCTGCCAATCGAAACACCAACCGCCAAAGGATGCCAGGAAAGAAGCGCAAAAAGAGGAACTGGAAGAAAAGGCATGACCACTCTTCCACAGCCCCTGCAGGGAAACCGTCCATCTTTATGGACACACTCCACAGTTTGTAGAGTTCCTCAAACCCTCTACAGACTACTGGAACTGGTACGATTACGACCAATATCCAGGTCCTATTATCCATCTTGGGACTACCGAGAGGGTTATGAGGAAGATGGCAGGAGGAAGGTTTATACCACATCAGCCTCCAGTCGGACTCGGGGGTCGATCGCTTGTAGGATCCAGCAATGAAGGTGGAGGAGGCCCTCCAGGAGGATCCTCCCACTGTTATGGACACCGGGTCAGCGCACTCCAGGAGCGACGAGCCTCCGGCATACAAGGCTTTGCCCAAGGCACGCCATTCTGTAGCCAGGAAGGTACCCCGCGTGACTGGCAGAGAGGCGTGATCATCTGAGGACAATCTCTCCCCTAAGACACACAGCCCCAGAGCTAGTGTGCCTCTGCATACGCCTCGTAGAGGCAAGAAGGAAGCGTCACCAGTGCCCGCCCCAGAGACAGGCAAAACCGCTGGTGTGCTTCCTGGCACGTCTGCCCCGAAACCAGAGAAGCCGCCGCCACCCACGTCTGCGAGGGACGACCCCCCCCAAGACTGGTCAGACTTCGACCCACCTAACGACTGGGAGACAAGCTGCTGTTCATGCCAGCTTCCCTGGAGTACAACCATTTAGGTGTTCTTATTCATGTCCCTGTCACTGTGCCCCTCTCTGTCACACTTAACGTACCGGTCATTTTGTGCCACTTTGTGTCTGTTCCTGTTTCTGTTACTGATTCCATCCCTGTGTCTGTTGTCGTCTTGGTCCCTGTCTTCCTCCCATCAGTCCTGCTTGTGCTGGCCCGTGTCGGTCGCTCGGTCCTCCAGCCGATTTGGCCTTGATCTGTGGGCCATAGGCTGACAGGCTGCCGTCACGTGGTTGGGGAGGGGTTCTGTCACGTTTTGGCCCCCTCCTCCCAGAAGTGCGTGTGTGTGTATTGTGTGTGTGTGTGTGTGTGTGTGTGTGTGTGTGTGAGTGTATGTATATATGTGTGTGTGTGTGTGTGTGTGTGTTTGTGTGCGGGTGTTCATCTGCATGGCCATGCCCTCCCCATGTATCACACCTGTTCCTCATTTTGTGTCATTACAGTTCATGAATATACAGTGTTGTGTAGCCATTTTTGCTTGTTGGTGTTCTACACGACTCACCTTTCCATGCAAAGCCTCCCAGCGTTCCACTATCTAATGTACCATGTGTAGATATGTGTCCACTATCTAATGTACAACTGGGCTGAATTTTAAGGCTCTGAAGAAAAACATCTGGCATGAACACCAAACTACAATAAGCACAGTGTTATCAGTTAAAGCTGAATAGTGGCTTCACTTCTATAACCATATAGCTTAGTAAAGTGAAGAGAAGATCATGGGAAATGGAGTTTATTAGTATATTATTGCTGTTCTGATGACTACAGAACACTGGGCATCTGGGAGAAGTAAATAGATGCTGAGGCATCTGAGCATACACAGCCAACGTCGTCCTCTCACACATGTGTATAGTCTATATACATCTGACTCTATGTTACTGAAGGAGGGAGAACATGTGTGGTATTTCAGCACATGAGAGAAATCAGAAGATTGAAGCAGTACTAATAAGACTGAGTCCTGTAACAAAGAATTTTGAGAGGAGAAAAGGCAGGAGATGTGAAGTAGAGTGAGTCGACCACACAGTCTACCTCACAGCTATCAAACTATGGCAAGGAAAGGAAGAATTAAGGAAGTTACCCGTGGACTGCCGTAATCTCATGGTGGCCAGTGAGAGTGAGTGAAAGTGTGTGTGTGTGTGTGTGTGTGTGTGTGTGTGCGTGCGTGCGTGCGTGCGTGCGTGCGTGTTCTGTTCCAGTCCAAGTGGAGAAGGTGTTAGAGATGAGTGCATACAGGTGCAGTGCAAAATTCCGCTTCTTGAACCTAACTAATACAACTACTCTTTCTAGTTTTACACAGCTCCATTTAACTGTTGGTGTGTGTGCACATGTGTGCACATGTGTGTGCTTTTAATGTGAAAAGGCCATATATGAGTAACCCCTGATTTTGCTTACACATACATTCACACAACACAGACATGTGTAGATAGTGCCTCATAATAAGGTTAATAAAAAGGTTTTGCTCCCCAAACCAGTTACGTTTATATTAAGGATTTCTATATAATTAAGGCACCAAATTAAAGGTGGACTTATATACAATTACATTCAGTAACATATGATCATAAAATATAGATAAATAATACAATAATGTAGCTTAGCACCGATCAAAAACCTTTTCTTAAATCGTGTATTATGCTACATTAGCACAGATGTGTGTCCCAACGTGTCTGGGACAGCAAGAGAGAGGGAGAATCATAGATAGATAGATAGATAGATAGAGAGAGAGAGAGAGAGAGAGAGAGAGAGAGAGAGAGAGAGACAGACAACTACTTGCAAGCTATGAAAAGAAATGTCAACTATGTCCTATTTCTCTTTCTTTACTGCAACACTGTCATGGGACCCAATGTTAATGCCTTTCTTTTGTTCCACTTTCCCACTATTCACTTTACTATGTTATGAGATGCTATGAAAAGAAAAATAAAACATGCCACAACTACTGTACGCATAATGAAGCACAAATAGAACATGAAAGTCCAAGCTATTGCGATCTTTGGCGTCCAAAAGCTCGTCTGCGGCTGCCTCTTGCCGTAGTTGTGACAAGTCACGACAAGAGGACTCTGTTAAAGCAAACACACTGTGCACACTGTTTGCACAGACAGCAGTGCGAGCCACTGCTAACCAGACTGGATCTGCTTCTCCAGAAAGTTGGTTATTTCAGTGATCAGTAACATATCATTTTCTAATTTAAGGCATATGTTTTGAACAGTTTGCATACTTTTAGGGCACGCACACTGGCTTTGAAAATTACGTGAACTGGCTTTGATGTGGTATGAATGAACAAACAGAAATAAAATGGATCATTAAGAATGCATTGGTCAAGGAATGTGCAGTCATTCACATCCATAAAGTGATTCATCCTGCTCGTACCCTTTCTCAAAATGTCTTTTTAATCGTGACATTCTGATGGTATCACCGACTCTAAACTTCAATCTTAGTTTTTCCACCTTTTTCAGTTGAAACAACCCATACAAGGTTTTAAACACCGGGAAGGAATTTCCTTCGTTCACTTCAACGGGTTTCATTTGAATGCTTCTGTGATAGCTGTTGTTATAAGCATAAACCAAGTCTTGTACCACATCGATGTATTTTCTCGTATTGACAGCTGTGAAGTATCTCCACATCCTGTTGAACCGTTCACACACTGATGCTTTTTGTCCCGTCCCAGTAGCAAATTGATTGACGTTGTTTTTTTCATTAATGTTTTGAAACTTTCATAAAAAAAATTATTTCCCTTCATCAGTCTGAAGTGTTTTAGGAACTCTGCCTTCTTTTAGAATTGAAACAAAGGCTTTGGTAACCTGTCTTGTTTTTCATCATGAGTACCCAAGCATACTTGGAAAGTATATCTATACATGTTAGCATAAATTTCATGTTCCCGTTATGTTGGTCATGTCCACCAAATCGGCATGCCATTGTTCATCTGTTTATACAATGACTCTGTTTCTTTTAAATTTCACAGAGATTGGTTTATGTAGCATGTATGCATCCTGAGCTGCTAACCAGTTTTTGATTTCCTTATCATCAACCCGTTTACCGATTTCATCCACCACGGACCTTTGCAGACTCTTGACCCCTCCATAGGATCCTGGGTTTGAAGGAGTGTAGTAAATGTTTTTCAGCAGACGTTCAGTCATGGCGAAATGATTGAAAAACAATGAAGAGAGTGCTAGATTGGATTATGGTTTTATTAGCATCTTTTCAGCAAAAGAGGTTATGTTTACATTACATTAAATTAAAAATGAAAGTATGCAATCAAAGGTTTTATATACATCAACCTTTTCATCGTTACTCAGTTTCAAAACACATACATCTATTACATATTGAATATATATAATATATGCCCGTGATATGTGAAATAACATGACACACACACACACACACACATATATATATATATATATATATATATATATATATATATATATATATATATATATGTAAAGGATAACATGTATTATTGGCTTCCGATACTAGAGAACTCCACTGACTAAACTCACATATTACACACATCAGCTTTTCCAAATTATATACGGATTTGATATTATCGGTTTACGGTTCTGACTCTATTTTCAAGGGTTTTACAGAACAGCGTGATCAACTTCATCCTCAGCACTCTTTTTTTTTTCTCGGTTGAAGGACCAGTGCTGGTGTCCATGCAGATTCCCATTTGGCTCAAGTACCAGGGTTCAGGTTTGTGTGCAGCTTCCAGTAGTACTCGACATCGTCGTGTACCTGCTCCCCGCACGCTATCGTTTTCATTGTTCAGGTTTTCATGCAGCTTCCAGTAGTCCATGACGTCGTCATGTACCTGCTCCATGCACATACTATCATTTTTTTCATTCAGGTTTACGTGCAGCTTCCAATAGTCCACAACGTCGTCTTGTACCTGCTCCCCGCACACGCTATTGTTTTTTACTATGAACTCTTTGAGAGTGGATTTGATATTCGGTTCTTCCTGCAGGTTGTTTACCACTACCTCAGCGATTGCCTGAATCTTGCTAGAGGATGGAGGTATCTGAATGCCGCACAGCTTCAAAGCTCTGGCTAGAGTATGTATGAACCACGGCTTGAACAGTTTATTGTATCAGCTTAGGTGCGTTGAGGCTGAAATAGGATTTATTTGGATCGTACAGGCATGTGTGCTGACGCTGACTAGGATGGTCAATAGCACACTTTGGGCCCTTAACACTTTTCAGTGCATTCCACATCTGAGAGTGGTGTTGGGGAGGGGTGGATTGTAATTTACAGCTTTTCTTTTTTCCAACTACACTTCTTCCTTAAAGCCGTGTTTTACGGTACTTCACTACTTTAGTTCACAGTCGTAATTGTACTGAGTAGTGTCCTCGTTGCCTGTAGATTGGCAATTAGTGGAAGAGGCTGGGTGGACTACATTATGCTAGTAAAAATAATTTCAAAGGACTCGAAAATCATAACCAGCTTTTTGGTTTTCCTTAGTCACTTAATGGTTTCTACTGCACATGTATGAATAATATCAGATTACTCTCCATGGTCAAGGCTGTCACCTAAATGAGAAACCACAGCCAGGAGTCTGTGGGTGCCGGTGGGTGCACATTCCTGCAACCAACAACTACATCTGTTTTTTTTCATACGATTAACTGAAAATGCATCATGGATCGTTGAAACCCCATCTCTGTATTAACAGGCCTCTTTCATTCTCTCTCATTCTGTCTCTGTGTCTCTCTCAGCCTGTATCTCTCTTCTTTTTGGTCTCTCTCTCTCCTCACCGGTGGGCTTACGTGCTGTCCTCTAGCTCCCTGTCCTTCTCCTCTCTCATTTACTACTGATGGGTTAAAAGAACTTAGTCATTATGGCAGATACTTATACACAGCTGTATTATCACTCCACTGAAAGAAAATGGCACAACTCTACCTGGATGGGGACTGGAGTTTTCCCCCAGTTTATCGTTTTGCTTTTCTTTTCATTCAGTCAGCATTTTGTAGCTAAATGGGAATGGGTGGACAGAGAAGTATGTGGGCACGGGTTGATGGTACGAGCTCACCTTGACTGCTGCCTGAGAGAAGCCACCCCAGGAAGGGCAGAGAGGTCCAGCTCGGACGGGACGTCCATCACGTCTGAGAGCTTTTGGCCCAGCATGTCAAACCGCTTAATGTGGAGGATGAGAATACTGTTCCAAGAGGAAAAGTGACTTAAGGACTGGAAGTGTGTGTGAGTGGAGGAGGGTGTGTGTGTTGGACTGGTTTAAAACTCATTCTTTAAGGTCATCTACGTCAGACGAGACTCACCGTGGCAGTGTGAAAAACTCCACCTCTTCAGTTGCCTTGCTGAAAAAAGAAAGAGACCCTTTCATTGAGAGTGATAAAATCAAAATGGCAGCATGTCATAAGTGTATTCTCTCCTTTACAACACAGTAATGAAGCGTTATCCAAAGAGGGTGTGTGACGTGACAGACCTTAAAGTAAGTGTGTAGACTGTCGGTCATAGTAGGGCTCAGATTAACAGAGAGGTAGTTGTAGACATCCACTCTGCAGCTCTGCTGTCCACAGCTTTCACAAAATGGAGAACAGAAATATTAAAACATTTGCACAGAAATAACTTGCTGCATCCCTTATACAGTGTGTGAGTTATCACATGCTAATATGCTTGTGTATGTTTTACTAGTAGATAACAGCTTATCTAATGTGGAGCATCAAAACAGTAAACATGTACACTAATGCAAAGCCAGCAGAGCACGTAGAATGCTCAGTCCATGTCAGTTATGTTTTCCCAAACTCACACACTCTGGGATTTGAAAGTTATGTGATGAATAGAAGCTGAACTGGTGAGCATTTTAAATGTTCACATTTAAGTTATGTATGTTATGAAACTTTCATGAACACTTTAAACAGATGTCCGGAGAAAGCGCCTGCTCTCGGTGAGAAAATGTACACTTTAAACAAACACGTTAAGACTGGTTAAGACCAGTCCATTAACACAAATGAGATATGGAACAGTGATACATAATTAGCTGGTGCATGTGAGCACAGACTTGATATGAAACTCAAAAGTTTTCCACAGGGCAGATGTAAGAGAAGAAAGAGGCCCCGAGTCTCTCTTCCTCCTCTTTCAGCTGCAGTAACTCAGGAACTCATGGGCATCCTTTGGAGGACAGCACAGGAGAACATCAGAGGGGGCTTTGCTCCTGGACTTCAACAGCAGTGAAAAAACAAAGGTGCCTATGTTCAGTTCCTGCAGGGTACTGCGTGAGGTTCTGATGTGTTCTGAATGGCTGAGGGGGCCGTTTAACTGGACCTGATCATAGTCTTCTTCAAATGCAGGGCAGCGGGCTGAAACACACTCAAGCAGGGCTCCCAGGAGCTGAACCTTCTGCTTTGTGCTCCGACTGGTGAGGCGGGCCTGCTGCAGATCTGCAAAACATCTACACCCAGCAACAGGGAGACCAAGTGGTTTATATCTCTGAGCTTCACAGCACCTCCTTAAGCACTCATGATTAAACTGTTCATTTAGACCCATGTGAAGCCTCTGGTTCTGAACGGACATGTGTGCTGGTGTGTGTAGACATGCCTGGAAGAGCAGGATGTTCAAATATATGGCACAGAAATCCAACCGGAGGGCTCTCGATTGGAAGAATGTGGTTGGACCAAATCCATATAAGAGTCTGAATGTGTGTGAGTAAAGCGCACTCTTGCGGCAATGAAAGTGTGTAAGGCTCACTCTAGCAATGATGAAAGTGTGTAAAGTGCACTCTAGTGACAATGGTGCGCATAGCTTTAGCAGGCCCGTCCAGAGCGCTCTGTATTTGTCCATGACGTCTGCAGTGTGGATCAGCGCTCAAGGAACAGCTCACATCACATCTAACCTCAGCAGAAAACACCAGACTCCACATGCTGATTGCCTTGCGAAAGCACAGACTGCCTGCATGATCCCAGCAATGTTCCTCTTTAGGACTTTGGGAGCAAGTCCCTCCTACCACACAGTAAGTCCAGTGCTCCCAAATTATATAATCATTTCTGCATTAACCTTTGAGTTTTAATTGGGTTTTTCAGCAAAACATATTTACTGAGCTTTTGCTGAAATTTAGGATATTCTATTAGTCATATAATGCTAATGTGCTTGTTGCTGTCCTGGTTGGAGTGCTGGTTGCCGTGCTGGTTGTGGTTCTGCAGAACTGAGTCTTTGCTCCTCCATTTCCTGTACCATGTAGGTATGCTCAGAGATTGCCCTGTATGCACTCTCAACATCATTTGGTCTTTGCAGCCTTACAGCTACTTCCAATTCATTCCTCATGATTGATGTTGTGTATTTTGAATATGCTATGTCTGCTTTTTCCCTGGCAATTTTCTTCATTTCCTGCAACAAAATGCTGTTGGTTGTCTCAGAGAGGAGTGTATCGTAGTGCTGCTTATAGCTGTTCCATTCACAATTGCATTTAAAGCAAACCTAAAGGCAAAATGAGTCGTGAGTAACACCACAGCTGCTTAAGAGGTACCATAGAAACAATCCACCAGCCATGAGGATCAAGCCATACGTCTACATTTTCTCTTTCATGAGCATAATTTCTTTCTCTGTTTATAAACAGTATAATTACAGGAGGTAAAAGCAGATACAGTACTCCATTTACATGTACACCAGGTTTGCAGGAACAATGAAATTCCATTTCAAAGATGCTCTGGAGGATGTAGAAACTATGAAGATGAGAAAAGGGTTGGTAGCCGTTGAGAGGAGGCTGAATAGTTTCTGTGGTACATCAGGTTACTTCACTCAATTCACTCAGTTCAACTTCAGATGAAGAAAAATTGTGAGAAAAAGTTGATGTCCAGCTGCCCAAAAGCCCTGCATCCCGTCTTTAACTTGTGTGATCGCTTTAGAGGTGTCAGCAGTCCAAACAGAGTCTGATTCCAAAGGCGAATCCCTCGGAATGCTTCAATTATGGTATGTATCATGAGGAGGACATTGGGTATCCACAGGTTCCTCTTGGAAATATTTCCAACCACATCAGCAAGTTTCAGTATAAGTAACTTATGTTAGAGACTTATTGTTAATTTCATATTGATGTGTAAAATTTCTTTTCGTTTTCAGTACCTATGAAAGATTTTGTCTGTTTTCTTGCTTTTTTTTACCAAGTTTATTTTTCTGTATGTGATGTTGTTATTAATTCCATTCTTTTCTAGGCTTATTTACATTTCCATTCACGATATTTAGCAGATGTTTTTATCCAGAGTGACTAACAAAAGTGCTTTATCATTTACTCAAGGAATGAATACATCCTAGCCAGTGCAGTAATTTAGAGTCCAAGATACCATTGAACTAGAATACTGTTGAAATACAGGGATCAGTGCTGATGCCTAGAAGTGCAAAATACTCTATAACAGATATCGATACGTTCAGAAAACAATACTCTATAATAAGTACCAGAGGTTCAGTTACTCAACATAGGTGTAGGATCAGTGCTCATTTAAATATTCCACAAATAGATGGGTCTTCAGTCTGCGTTTGAAGACCACAAGGGACTCTGCTGTCCAGACAGTAAGCAGACATTTGTTCCACCATCTAGGATCCAAGATAGAGAATACCCTCGATACTTGTCTTCCATGAGACTTGAAGCATGGTGTTTGAAGCCAAGCCATACTTGAGGTTCGACGTACTCAAGGTACAGATCGGGCTTTTACCATTGACATCAAATATTGAGGGACATTTTTGGCTTTGTAGGCAAACATTCAGGTTTTAATCTGATGTGTGCAGCTATTGGAAGCCAATAAAGGGAGACCAGTCGAGACCAGTCTTGCTGATGTGTTTTGGACAAATTGTAGAGGTCTGATGTCTCGGAGGAAGACCAGCAAGTAGCGAGTTGCAGTAGTCTAGCCTTGAGATTACAAGAGACTGCACAAGCACCTCGGTAGCTTCCTGTGAGAGAACGGGCCGAATCCTTCGTATGTTACAAAGGAGAAATCTGCAAGACCATGTTAGATTAGAGAAGAATGTCAAAGGCTGCTGAAAGGACTAGAAGAATCAAAACAGATGACTGTTTGGCAGCTTTACCAGCATGAAGTTTTTTCGTCACATGCTATGAGGGCCGTGTCTGTAGAATGTGCCGGTTTGTAGCCAGACCGATTGATCACTTTATGCAAGTGCATGTACAACCAATGTTTCAGGAACTTCTTACTTATTAGGTTTCATACCTCAAATGTTAATCAAAATGAAGATTTTGAGGAAAATAAGTTTAATATGTAACTTTTCTCCAAAATATACCCACCACTTTACTGGATATTATTGTTACTGACTTGTTCACAAACAGTAAATGTCATTCTTTGCAGTACAAATCTTTGTAAACTTTGCAGAGAATTAATCTCTTATTAGTATTCTTTAAATCTTTGGTTTGGCCTTTTTTGGGGCAAATATTGTTCGAAACTGGATGTTTGACAAAGCACATTACTTTTTGTTTCTATATGAAAAAAAAGTTGAAAGTCATATAAGGGTTCTTTTGAAGAAAGATGTACCCATCTACCAGTCCCCATCTATCAGCTACTTACTCGGCTGCTGCTAAAAATAGGGATTTCAAATATTTTTTGAACTATTGACTTATTTTCCCAATAACCAAAATGTCAGTGCAGCATTCTAGAAATGTCACAATTGTCACAATGTCACAATGATTATTCTTTATGTCTTTGGTTTGGCCTTTTTTGGGGCAAATATTGTTTGAAACTGGATGTTTGACAAATCACGTTATTTTTTGTTACACACAAAAGGGTCTCTATACGAAAAAAAAGTTGAAAGTCATATAAGGGTTCTTTTGAAGAAAGATGTACCCGTCTACCTGTACCCATCTATCAGCTACTTACTCGGCTGCTGCTACAAATAGGGATTTCAAATATTTTTTGAACTATTGACTTATTTTCCCAATAACCAAAATGTCAGTGCAGCATTCTAGAAATGTCACAATGCATATGACATCACAACATCTTTGACGTCACTACAAGTATATAAAGGTGAGCGCAAGCATTTATATGTCATTTCACTTGACAGATTTCAGCAGTTATAAAGTTGGAAGACAATAGAGTGAATTAAACCTAATCGTAGGTCAACTTTCCAGAACAAGGTACGGTTGAATAAGTCAATTTTGTAATTACAGAAGGCTATTTTCCATCTAATTGTATGTGTATGTATCTGTCTGTCTGTCTAAATGTCCGCTTAGCTACTATAGCTAGAGCTTTTCTAATTTTATGATGAACGGTCTGTCTGCTGTAGTTTTATATAGTTATGGAATGCATTGACGTTCCACCTGTTTTCTCACACAAGGCTTTATGTCAAGCATAAGCGACTGCTTTTTATGCTATTTAGATTTTGCTGTTTTAAAGGTACAAGACAAGTAATATAAGTGATTAAACCAAATTTCATCACCATACCCGCCCTTTCATGTTAGATTGCTGTCTGTCCACCAAACTGTAAAAATGATTTATGCTTTTGACTTCATATCGCCTTTTCAGAACAAAGTATTCCAGGAGAGTCTTAAGAAAACTTGGACCAGGACAAATGGAGAAACAGAAGCGTCTTTTAGGCAGGAAGATGTAAGGCCTTTGCACTACAATGTTAAAAAATCTTAGAATAACAATATTAATTTTAAATGATTCTTATTTATACAGCATATTCCTTATAGAACCCAAAAGCTCAAGGTGCTTTACACTGCAATGAACGAACAGTATTCAGTAATAAAACATTGATCAAATAAAACAGTTAAAAGTCACAAAATATAAATGTAGAAAATGAAATTAATTGAAACAGAATTTAAATTAAACCGGCTAAACAACCTGAACAATTAGATCAAGCTAAACAAGCCACTCTTTAATCTGTATTAAACACCAATAGAGCTTGCACTCTAAATACTTTCTGGACTATTCCAAAGTATCGGAACGATGAAACATGAAACAGATGAAACATGTTTCATCAACCTTGTTATTTTAAAAGATTAGGAAGTAATGTTAAAGGAATCAGTCTTATTTTCCTTATAATGTGCTAAAGTAGAATAAAATAATTTTGATTGTATTGTGCAATTAACAAAATACAACATGGACCTGAGCTCTATCAGTGATTCATCCATTAAATAGAGATTAAGAAAAACAATCTATAAACTTAGACACAAGCTCTCTCAAAATGATTTGACCATGGATTTTAGTTCAGGCTGTTGATGTTTGAAGAATGACAAACGAACAACATTTCCTTATATATTTTTGTTGTTTCCATAGTAAAATTCCTTCACCTCCAAAAGTGACACGGGCTTCTTCAGTATTTAAAAAGGTGAGTTTAAAATGGCCAAATTTGTTATTCATCAGAAAATGGAATTGTTGCTAATAAGTGAGATGTCAGCACAGTTGTTATGTTATCCTGATATTTAATTTCTTTTTATTCAACCTCTTCTATGGTTCTCAAAACAAGAGCAAGTCAAAAAGCACAAGACAAAACGAGAATAAACCTGTGAGGAATGACAGCAAAATGCTCCTTGATAGAGCCAAAAAAATCATCCCAGACTTGGAGAAGCTCGATATTGCACCAATCTTGACCCATTTTGTGATGGATCTGACTCATGAGTATGCCATTTTTAAACCTTTTCTTCTTCTTCTTCTTCTTCTTCTTCTTCTTCTTCTTCTTCTTCTGCTTTTTCAATTTATCATTTTTATTTTTGGTATAATTTTGAATGTATGAGATTTTTAGCATAAATATTAATTATAGTTCTAAAGAATGCTTTTATTCACATTCTTTTAGGCAGTGGACATCTATCCGGAAAGCAATCCCTCGTCCAGTAAGTCATACTACATTGCTTACACATCAACATATTTTAAATGGGATTCATATTAATTCTAAACCAAACAACCAAAACCATTTTGGAGCAATTTTCAATGTTCGCCTTTCTATGTTATCTCTCCTTTCTTTCACAGGAGACAAAGGTCATGATCTCTCATATGGGTTCATTCATTGCGGACATTGTCACTGAAGTAACTGTGATGGGTCTTCTTTCATCTCTGGAAGAAATGTTAGATGTTGATCTAAGATCAGTGTTGCTTTCAAATTCCAAGAAGGAAACTGCAGATTTGCTGAATGCTTTCCGTACCAGATATCGTGAGATAAATCATTCAGCTTCAGTCCACGTGAAGGAGGGGACAGCTCATATGGACTCTCTGAGCAGAGATGTTAGGACTGCGGTTATTGATACGCATCGCAGTTGCCTGGATGACCATGAGAGAGACCAAATTGTGATGAAATTCCACTCTACTATGGAAGATACAAATTCAGAAGCAGTGAGTGAGGTTCTGATAGGAGATACTGAGAGTCTGACATCGTTATCCTCAGATGTCCATGACGATGGTACATCTAGACCTATAAGTACCATTCCTATAGCTGGCTCTCCGGTTTCGGATATGCTTCAGCGCTTTGATGATGAGATGGAGGAATTTGCTGAACTGTCGCAAGACATCAATCCCCGCATAAAAGGAAGGACACATTTTTTGTCCCGTCATTTAATAAATCCTGACCTTGAAGGGGTCTCATCTTGTGAGCTCTGTGGTATGGTCATGCCAATCTACCTAGAGCAGGATGACTTGAAATCATCACAGGCATCATCAGAGCTATGCACAGATAGTAGGAACACCTCCTCCGACGTCATGGCAAGCCAAGTTATGGAGTTGGTTGTCCCACCCTCTGTGAAGAAGGCTCAAGAGTCCCCCAGTGTACACAATGACTGGTCTTCCCTGTTCAGCATCGATATACATAGCTCTCCATCACTACAGTCTGAGATGTCTGCTAGGTCACCATGTACTGAGCCTGCTCTGGACAATCAGAGCAAAACCATGAAAGCCCAGAAGGGGAGATTGCATTTCCTATTCCCCTTCAGTAAGGTCTCAAAGGACTTAAAGGTAAAACATTTGACTTATTTCTTATTTAGATTTTGTTACATTATTAATTTTTAAAGTAGTGCATATTTGAATTTCATTTCACACTGAATGTGTATATATCACTTTGCATAAATGACATAATTTGTTCTAAATTATATTCTGTTGCATTATTACTGGTTTGTATCTGTACTTTTAGTTATAAATGTACTTATGCTCTGATATTTTTCTACTAAATCATTGTTTTGTTTTTGTTAGAAACTCAAAAAGAAAAGCAAGGAGCACCCTAACACTGTAGCTGCTGCTGCAACTACAGGTAAGAACATATTGCTAGAAACACATATGACAATTTAGTTGTTAGACAGAATATCACAGTTATATCCATTTTTTAAAAATCAATAACTTTTTTGTCTTATGATAGGTAGTGAAGATGTTTCCCCCATCTCGTCACGTTTCACGAGGATGTTATCGTTCTTTACAAGGCAACGCTCAAATCATCAATAAAGCCTGAAACATCAATTTGCTGAAAATGTGCAAAAATGGCTGGTTTTTGATTACATTTACATTTACATTTACAGTATTTAGCAGATGCTCTTATCCAGAGCGTCTTACAAAAGTGCTTTGTCCTTTACTCATAGAATATCTTAGTACAGTACAGTAGGTTAGAGTCCCACATACCAATGAACTAGAATACTGTAGAATACAGGGATCAATGCTGATACCTAGAAGTACAAAATACATAAGGTCTATCTTAAACAATGATAAGTGCAATAAACAATAAGTGCTAGAGTTTTTTAAACAACATAAACAATACCCTACAATAAGTACAAATTTAGTCAGTCAATATGGGAGCAGTGTCAGTTGTCCTTTAACTAGTCTGCAAATAGATGAGTCTTCAGTCTGCATTTGAAGACTGCAAGGGACTCTGCTGACCGGACAGCAAGTGGGAGTTCATTTCACCATCTTGGAGCCAGGACAGAAAATAGTCTCGATGCTTGTCGTCAATGAGAACTGAAGCAAGGAATTTCAAGCCGAGCCGTACTTGAGGTTCAAAGTGCTCGAGCAACGGATCGCGCTTTGACCATTGACTTCATGTATGAAGGGGATGATCCATTTTTGGCTTTTGTAGGCAAGCATCAAAGTTTTAAATCTGATGCGTGCAGCTACTGGGAGCCAGTGAAGGGAGTGCAGCAGTGGAGTAACGTGTAAACTTCGGAAGATTGAAGACCAGTCGTGCTGCTGCATTCTGGACAAGTTGTAGAGGGCTGATGGCTCTTAGAGGAAGACCAGCAAATAGCGAGTTGCAGTAGTCTAGCTTTGAGATCACAAAAGACTACACAAGCACCTGGGTAGCGTCCTGTGAGAGATAGGGCAGAATGTTTCATATGTTACAAAGGAGAAATCTGCAAGACCGTGTTAGATTAGAGAAGAATGTCAAAGGCTGCTGAAAGGACTAGAAGAATCAAAACAGATGACTGTTTGGCAGCTTTACCAGCATGAAGTTTTTCCGTCACTGCTATGAGGGCCGTTTCTGTAGAATGTGCCGGTTTGTAGCCAGACCGATTGATCACTTTATGCAAGTGCATGTACAACCAATGTTTCAGGAACTTCTTACTTATTAGGTTTCATACCTCAAATGTTAATCAAAATGAAGATTTTGAGGAAAATAAGTTTAATATGTAACTTTTCTCCAAAATATACCCACCACTTTACTGGATATTATTGATCCTGATTTGTTCACAAACAGTAAATGTCATGCTTTACAGTACAAATCTTTGTAAATTTTGCAGATAATTAATCTCTTATTAGTATTCTTTAAGTCTTTGGTTTGGTCTTATTTGGGGCATATTTTGTTTGAAATTGGATGTTTGACAAATCACATTATTTTTTTGTTACACATAAAAGGGTCTCTTTACATGAAGAAAAAAAATTGAAAGTCATAAAAAGGTACTATTGAATAGAATGCAGAGCTGGGTGAGGATGCTGGTGTCAAAGGTGTGTTTCTCTATATATCCAGACTCCTATGCAGGGCACACAATAAAATACGTGAAAGGTTGCCAGAGCATACATTGGGACATGCACCCACATGGGCAGCATATCCGCTGCGTGTGCCTGGGTGTGCCCATGCATGCACGATTGGGAATCATTCACGCTGTTACACTGGTTGGGGCAGGATGACGTGGAGTCGCTCTTGTCACTGGAGTTCTTCTTGCCGCTCTCCGAGCACAAGTCGCCCTGCAGTGCATCGAACAGCACGGGGTTCAGATGGACATACTCCCCCGATACCACCTCGATTACTGCAGGGAAACAGAAGAAGGGCACGTGGGGATCATATGTACTATGAGCTAGGACAATTTCTGCTGTTTTACAACAGTTTTGCATAGTTACAGATAAACTGTTCATACTATTACATTATTGCAGACTGAAGATAAAAAACTCCTACCTTCCTCATGAAGCCTTTTTAAATCATAAAAAGATAATAAACAAAATATGCTTCAATATATCAGCACAGTATAAAGTACAGACTATATAGTATAAAAATGTAATATTTCAAATGCACAGACAAAGACATGGTATATAATTTTGCCATATCAAACACAGACCATTGTAAATCCGTATTATTCCACTTTAATATCAGATATTAGTATGCGGTGTCCTTACACCTTTGTCTTGTCTGACAGTAATTGACTATGCCATCCAATAATGATAGCTGGAAGAATTTTATCTGTGCTTTACAAATTCCCAGACAATGCAGTTTCATTGCTGCACCTAACAGAGTGTTCCATGCAAAGAGAACAGGCTTGCTCAGATTTTTGGTTATTGACATTAAGACAGTTATATTGGGTGGAACAGCTACCCTTTGAAATGACAAAGAAGGATTTCTTTTAAACTCAAACGCTATCCTCTATCTGTCACGATACAGCCCCCTCGTCCCAGACGTGTGTATGTGTGGGTGTGCATGTGTGTGTGTTTTTCTGCATTGCCATGCCCTCCCCATATATCAAACTTCTTCCTCTTTTCGTGTCGTTACGGTTTATGAATGTAAAGTCTTGTGTAGTCATTGGTTGCTTGTGTTTAACCTTACGTGAGCATATGTGCTAAGTTGTCTTCATTGTGTCTGTCAATAAACGTCATTGTCTTCTACACGGCTTGCCTTTGTATCCTGCCAATCGAAACACCAACCGCCAAAGGATGCCAGGAAAGAAGCGCAAAAAGAGGAACTGGAAGAAAAGGCATGACCACTCTTCCACAGCCCCTGCAGGGAAACCGTCCATCTTTATGGACACACTCCACAGTTTGTAGAGTTCCTCAAACCCTCGACAGACTACTGGAACTGGTACGATTACGACCAATATCCAGGTCCTATTATCCATCTTGGGACTACCGAGAGGGTTATGAGGAAGATGGCAGGAGGAAGGTTTATACCACATCAGCCTCCAGTCGGACTCGGGGGTCGATCGCTTGTAGGATCCAGCAATGAAGGTGGAGGAGGCCCTCCAGGAGGATCCTCCCACTGTTATGGACACCGGGTCAGCGCACTCCAGGAGCGACGAGCCTCCGGCATACAAGGCTTTGCCCAAGGCACGCCATTCTGGAGCCAGGAAGGTACCCCGCGTGACTGGCAGAGAGGCGTGATCATCTGAGGACAATCTCTCCCCTAAGACACACAGCCCCAGAGCTAGTGTGCCTATGCATACGCCTCGTAGAGGCAAGAAGGAAGCGTCACCAGTGCCCGCCCCAGAGACAGGCAAAACCGCTGTGTGCTTCCTGGCACGTCTGCCCCGAAACCAGAGAAGCCGCCGCCACCCACGTCTGCGAGGGTCGACCCCCCCCCAGACTGGTCAGACTTCGACCCACCTAACGACTGGGAGACAAGCTGCTGTTCATGCCAGCTTCCCTGGAGTGCAACCATTTAGGTGTTCTTATTCATGTCCCTGTCACTGTGCCCCTCTCTGTCACACTTAACGTACCGGTCATTTTGTGCCACTTTGTGTCTGTTCCTGTTTCTGTTACTGTGTCCATCCCTGTGTCTGTTGTCGTCTTGGTCCCTGTCTTCCTCCCATCAGTCCTGCTTGTGCTGGCCCGTGTCGGTCGCTCGGTCCTCCAGCCGATTTGGCCTTGATCTGGGGGCCATAGCCTGACAGGTTGCCGTCGCGTGGTTGGGGAGGGGTTCTGTCACGTTTTGGCCCCCTCCTCCCAGAAGTGCGTGTGTGTGTATTTGTGTGTGTGTGTGTGTGTGTGTGTGGGTGTATGTATATATGTGTGTGTGTGTGTGTGTGTGTGTGTGTGTGTGTGTGTGTGTGTGTTTGTGTGCGGGTGTTCATCTGCATGGCCATGCCCTCCCCATGTATCACACCTGTTCCTCATTTTGTGTCATTACAGTTCATGAATATACAGTGTTGTGTAGCCATTTTTGCTTGTTGGTGTTCTACACGACTCACCTTTCCATGCAAAGTCTCCCAGCGTTCCACTATCTAATGTACCATGTGTAGATATGTGTCCACTATCTAATGTACAACTGGGCTGAATTTTAAGGCTCTGAAGAAAAACATCTGGCATGAACACCAAACTACAATAAGCACAGTGTTATCAGTTAAAGCTGAATAGTGGCTTCACTTCTATAACCATATAGCTTATTAAAGTGAAGAGAAGATCATGGGAAATGGAGTTTATTAGTATATTATTGCTGTTCTGATGACTACAGAACACTGGGCATCTGGGAGAAGTAAATAGATGCTGAGGCATCTGAGCATACACAGCCAACGTCGTCCTCTCACACATGTATATAGTCTATATACATCTGACTCTATGTTACTGAAGGAGGGAGAACATGTGTGGTATTTCAGCACATGAGAGAAATCAGAAGATTGAAGCAGTACTAATAAGACTGAGTCCTGTAACAAAGAATTTTGAGAGGAGAAAAGGCAGGAGATGTGAAGTAGAGTGAGTCGACCACACAGTCTACCTCACAGCTATCAAACTATGGCAAGGAAAGGAAGAATTAAGGAAGTTACCCGTGGACTGCCGTAATCTCATGGTGGCCAGTGAGAGTGAGTGAAAGTGTGTGTGTGTGTGTGTGTGTGTGTGTGTGTGTGTGTGTGTGTGTGTGTGTGTGCGTGCGTGCGTGCGTGCGTGCGTGTGTGTTCTGTCCAAGTCCAAGTGGAGAAGGTGTTAGAGATGAGTGCATACAGGTGCAGTGCAAAATTCCGCTTCTTGAACCTAACTAATACAACTACTCTTTCTAGTTTTACACAGCTCCATTTAACTGTTGTGTGTGCGCACATGTGTGCACATGTGTGTGCTTTTAATGAGAAAAGGCCATATATGAGTAACCCCTGAACATGCTTACACATATGTGTATTTGTGTATTTTGAATATGCTATGTCTGCTTTTTCCCTGGCAATTTTCTTCATTTCCTGCAACAAAATGCTGTTGGTTGTCTCAGAGAGGAGTGTATCGTAGTTCTGCTTATAGCTGTTCCATTCACAATTGCATTTAAAGCAAATCTAAAGGCAAAATTAGTCGTGAGTAACACCACAGCTGCTTAAGAGGTACCATAGAAACAATCCACCAGCCATGAGGATCAAGCCATACGTCTACATTTTCTCTTTCATGAGCATAATTTCTTTCTCTGTTTATAAACAGTATAATTACAGGAGGTAAAAGCAGATACAGTACTCCATTTACATGTACACCAGGTTTGCAGGAGCAATGAAATTCCATTTCAAAGATGCTCTGGAGGATGTAGAAACTATGAAGATGAGAAAAGCGTTGGCAGCCGTTGAGAGGAGGCTGAATAGTTTCTGTGGTACATCAGGTTACTTCACTCAATTCACTCAGTTCAACTTCAGATGAAGAAAAATTGTGAGAAAAAGTTGATGTCCAGCTGCCCAAAAGCCCTGCATCCCGTCTTTAACTTGTGTGATCGCTTTAGAGGTGTCAGCAGTCCAAACAGAGTCTGATTCCAAAGGCGAATCCCTCGGAATGCTTCAATTATGGTATGTATCATGAGGAGGACATTGGGTATCCACAGGTTCCTCTTGGAAATATTTCCAACCACATCAGCAAGTTTCAATATAAGTAACTTATGTTAGAGACTTATTGTTAATTTCATATTGTTGTGTAAAATTTCTTTTCGTTTTCAGTACCTATGAAAGATTTTGTCTGTTTTCTTGCTTTTTTTTACCAAGTTTATTTTTCTGTATGTGATGTTGTTATTAATTCCATTCTTTTCTAGGCTTATTTCCATTTCCATTCACGATATTTAGCAGATGTTTTTATCCAGAGTGACTTACAAAGGTGCTTTATCATTTACTCAAGGAATGAATACATCCTAGCCAGTGCAGTAATGTAGAGTCCAAGATACCATTGAACTAGAATACTGTTGAAATACAGGGATCAGTGCTGATGCCTAGAAGTGCAAAATACTCTATAACAGATATCGATACGTTCAGAAAACAATACTCTATAATAAGTACCAGAGGTTCAGTTACTCAACATAGGTGTAGGATCAGTGCTCATTTAAATATTCCACAAATAGATGGGTCTTCAGTCTGCATTTGAAGACCACAAGGGACTCTGCTGTCCAGACAGTAAGCAGACATTTGTTCCACCATCTAGGATCCAAGATAGAGAATACCCTCGATACTTGTCTTCCATGAGACTTGAAGCATGGTGTTTGAAGCCAAGCCATACGTGAGATTCGACGTACTCAAGGTACAGATCGGGCTTTTACCATTGACATCAAATATTGAGGGACATTTTTGGCTTTGTAGGCAAACATTCAGGTTTTAATCTGATGTGTGCAGCTATTGGAAGCCAATAAAGGGAGACCAGTCGAGACCAGTCTTGCTGATGTGTTTTGGACAAATTGTAGAGGTCTGATGTCTCGGAGGAAGACCAGCAAGTAGCGAGTTGCAGTAGTCTAGCCTTGAGATTACAAGAGACTGCACAAGCACCTGGGTAGCTTCCTGTGAGAGATAGGGCAGAATGTTTCATATGTTACAAAGGAGAAATCTGCAAGACCGTGTTAGATTAGAGAAGAATGTCAAAGGCTGCTGAAAGGACTAGAAGAATCAAAACAGATGACTGTTTGGCAGCTTTACCAGCATGAAGTTTTTCCGTCACTGCTATGAGGGCCGTTTCTGTAGAATGTGCCGGTTTGTAGCCAGACCGATTGATCACTTTATGCAAGTGCATGTACAACCAATGTTTCAGGAACTTCTTACTTATTAGGTTTCATACCTCAAATGTTAATCAAAATGAAGATTTTGAGGAAAATAAGTTTAATATGTAACTTTTCTCCAAAATATACCCACCACTTTACTGGATATTATTGATCCTGATTTGTTCACAAACAGTAAATGTCATGCTTTACAGTACAAATCTTTGTAAATTTTGCAGATAATTAATCTCTTATTAGTATTCTTTAAGTCTTTGGTTTGGTCTTATTTGGGGCATATTTTGTTTGAAATTGGATGTTTGACAAATCACATTATTTTTTTGTTACACATAAAAGGGTCTCTTTACATGAAGAAAAAAAATTGAAAGTCATAAAAAGGTACTTTTGAATAGAATGCAGAACTGGGTGAGGATGCTGGTGTCAAAGGTGTGTTTCTCTATATATCCAGACTCCTATGCAGGGCACACAATAAAATACGTGAAAGGTTGCCAGAGCATACATTGGGACATGCACCCACATGGGCAGCATATCTGCTGCGTGTGCCTGGGTGTGCCCATGCATGCACGATTGGGAATCATTCACGCTGTTACACTGGTTGGGGCAGGACGACGTGGAGTCGCTCTTGTCACTGGAGTTCTTCTTGCCGCTCTCCGAGCACAAGTCGCCCTGCAGTGCATCGAACAGCACGGGGTTCAGATGGACATACTCCCCCGATACCACCTCGATTACTGCAGGGAAACAGAAGAAGGGCACGTGGGGATCATATGTACTATGAGCTAGGACAATTTCTGCTGTTTTACAACAGTTTTGCATAGTTACAGATAAACTGTTCATACTATTACATTATTGCAGACTGAAGATAAAAAACTCCTACCTTCCTCATGAAGCCTTTTTAAATCATAAAAAGATAATAAACAAAATATGCTTCAATATATCAGCACAGTATAAAGTACAGACTATATAGTATAAAAATGTAATATTTCAAATGCACAGACAAAGACATGGTATATAATTTTGCCATA
>NC_137505.1:16700000-16712500 GCF_041902795.1 Electrophorus electricus | reverse complement strand
TACTCGGCTGCTGCTAAAAATAGGGATTTCAAATATTTTTTGAACTATTGACTTATTTTCCCAATAACCAAAATGTCAGTGCAGCATTCTAGAAATGTCACAATTGTCACAATGTCACAATGATTATTCTTTATGTCTTTGGTTTGGCCTTTTTTGGGGCAAATATTGTTTGAAACTGGATGTTTGACAAATCACGTTATTTTTTGTTACACACAAAAGGGTCTCTATACGAAAAAAAAGTTGAAAGTCATATAAGGGTTCTTTTGAAGAAAGATGTACCCGTCTACCAGTACCCATCTATCAGCTACTTACTCGGCTGCTGCTAAAAATAGGGATTTCAAATATTTTTTGAACTATTGACTTATTTTCCCAATAACCAAAATGTCAGTGCAGCATTCTAGAAATGTCACAATGCATATGACATCACAACAGCGTTGACGTCACTACAAGTATATAAAGGTGAGCGCAAGCATTTATATGTCATTTCACTTGACAGATTTCAGCAGTTATAAAGTTGGAAGACAATAGAGTGAATTAAACCTAATCGTAGGTCAACTTTCCAGAACAAGGTACGGTTGAATAAGTCAATTTTGTAATTACAGAAGGCTATTTTCCATCTAATTGTATGTGTATGTATCTGTCTGTCTGTCTAAATGTCCGCTTAGCTACTATAGCTAGAGCTTTTCTAATTTTATGATGAACGGTCTGTCTGCTGTAGTTTTATATAGTTATGGAATGCATTGACGTTCCACCTGTTTTCTCACACAAGGCTTTATGTCAAGCATAAGCGACTGCTTTTTATGCTATTTAGATTTTGCTGTTTTAAAGGTACAAGACAAGTAATATAAGTGATTAAACCAAATTTCATCACCATACCCGCCCTTTCATGTTAGATTGCTGTCTGTCCACCAAACTGTAAAAATGATTTATGCTTTTGACTTCATATCGCCTTTTCAGAACAAAGTATTCCAGGAGAGTCTTAAGAAAACTTGGACCAGGACAAATGGAGAAACAGAAGCGTCTTTTAGGCAGGAAGATGTAAGGCCTTTGCACTACAATGTTAAAAAATCTTAGAATAACAATATTAATTTTAAATGATTCTTATTTATACAGCATATTCCTTATAGAACCCAAAAGCTCAAGGTGCTTTACACTGCAATGAACGAACAGTATTCAGTAATAAAACATTGATCAAATAAAACAGTTAAAAGTCACAAAATATAAATGTAGAAAATGAAATTAATTGAAACAGAATTTAAATTAAACCGGCTAAACAACCTGAACAATTAGATCAAGCTAAACAAGCCACTCTTTAATCTGTATTAAACACCAATAGAGCTTGCACTCTAAATACTTTCTGGACTATTCCAAAGTATCGGAACGATGAAACATGAAACAGATGAAACATGTTTCATCAACCTTGTTATTTTAAAAGATTAGGAAGTAATGTTAAAGGAATCAGTCTTATTTTCCTTATAATGTGCTAAAGTAGAATAAAATAATTTTGATTGTATTGTGCAATTAACAAAATACAACATGGACCTGAGCTCTATCAGTGATTCATCCATTAAATAGAGATTAAGAAAAACAATCTATAAACTTAGACACAAGCTCTCTCAAAATGATTTGACCATGGATTTTAGTTCAGGCTGTTGATGTTTGAAGAATGACAAACGAACAACATTTCCTTATATATTTTTGTTGTTTCCATAGTAAAATTCCTTCACCTCCAAAAGTGACACGGGCTTCTTCAGTATTTAAAAAGGTGAGTTTAAAATGGCCAAATTTGTTATTCATCAGAAAATGGAATTGTTGCTAATAAGTGAGATGTCAGCACAGTTGTTATGTTATCCTGATATTTAATTTCTTTTTATTCAACCTCTTCTATGGTTCTCAAAACAAGAGCAAGTCAAAAAGCACAAGACAAAACGAGAATAAACCTGTGAGGAATGACAGCAAAATGCTCCTTGATAGAGCCAAAAAAATCATCCCAGACTTGGAGAAGCTCGATATTGCACCAATCTTGACCCATTTTGTGATGGATCTGACTCATGAGTATGCCATTTTTAAACCTTTTCTTCTTCTTCTTCTTCTTCTTCTTCTTCTTCTTCTTCTTCTTCTTCTTCTTCTTCTTCTTCTTCTGCTTTTTCAATTTATCATTTTTATTTTTGGTATAATTTTGAATGTATGAGATTTTTAGCATAAATATTAATTATAGTTCTAAAGAATGCTTTTATTCACATTCTTTTAGGCAGTGGACATCTATCCGGAAAGCAATCCCTAGTCCAGTAAGTCATACTACATTGCTTACACATCAACATATTTTAAATGGGATTCATATTAATTCTAAACCAAACAACCAAAACCATTTTGGAGCAATTTTCAATGTTCGCCTTTCTATGTTATCTCTCCTTTCTTTCACAGGAGACAAAGGTCATGATCTCTCATATGGGTTCATTCATTGCGGACATTGTCACTGAAGTAACTGTGATGGGTCTTCTTTCATCTCTGGAAGAAATGTTAGATGTTGATCTAAGATCAGTGTTGCTTTCAAATTCCAAGAAGGAAACTGCAGATTTGCTGAATGCTTTCCGTACCAGATATCGTGAGATAAATCATTCAGCTTCAGTCCACGTGAAGGAGGGGACAGCTCATATGGACTCTCTAAGCAGAGATGTTAAGACTGCAGTTATTGATACACATCGCAGTTGCCTAGATGACTATGAGAGAGACCAAATTGTGATGAAATTCCACTCTACTATGGAAGATACAAATTCAGAAGCAGTGAGTGAGGTTCTGATAGGAGATACTGAGAGTCTGACATCGTTATCCTCAGATGTCCATGACGATGGTACATCTAGACCTATAAGTACCATTCCTATAGCTGGCTCTCCGGTTTCGAATCTGCTTCAGCGCTTTGATGATGAGATGGAGGAATTTTCTGAACTGTCACAAGACATCAATCCCCGCATAAAAGGAAGGACACATTTTTTGTCCCATCATTTAATAAATCCTGACCTTGAAGGGGTCTCATCTTGTGAGCTCTGTGGTATGGTCATGCCAATCTACCTAGAGCAGGATGACTTGAAATCATCACAGGCATCATCAGAGCTATGCACAGATAGTAGGAACACCTCCTCCGACGTCATGGCAAGCCAAGTTATGGAGTTGGTTGTCCCACCCTCTGTGAAGAAGGCTCAAGAGTCCCCCAGTGTACACAATGACTGGTCTTCCCTGTTCAGCATCGATATACATAGCTCTCCATCACTACAGTCTGAGATGTCTGCTAGGTCACCATGTACTGAGCCTGCTCTGGACAATCAGAGCAAAACCATGAAAGCCCAGAAGGGGAGATTGCATTTCCTATTCCCCTTCAGTAAGGTCTCAAAGAACTTAAAGGTAAAACATTTGACTTATTTCTTATTTAGATTTTGTTACATTGTTAATTTTTAAAGTAGTGCATATTTGAATTTCATTTCACACTGAATGTGTATATATCACTTTGCATAAATGACATAATTTGTTCTAAATTATATTCTGTTGCATTATTACTGGTTTGTATCTGTACTTTTAGTTATAAATGTACTTATGCTCTGATATTTCTCTACTAAATCATTGTTTTGTTTTTGTTAGAAACTCAAAAAGAAAAGCAAGGAGCACCCTAACACTGTAGCTGCTGCTGCAACTACAGGTAAGAACATATTGCTAGAAACACATATGACAATTTAGTTGTTAGACAGAATATCACAGTTATATCCATTTTTTAAAAATCAATAACTTTTTTGTCTTATGATAGGTAGTGAAGATGTTTCCCCCATCTCGTCACGTTTCACGAGGATGTTATCGTTCTTTAGAAGGCAACGCTCAAATCATCAATAAAGCCTGAAACATCAATTTGCTGAAAATGTGCAAAAATGGCTGGTTTTTGATTACATTTACATTTACATTTACAGTATTTAGCAGATGCTCTTATCCAGAGCGTCTTACAAAAGTGCTTTGTCCTTTACTCATAGAATATCTTAGTACAGTACAGTAGGTTAGAGTCCCACATACCAATGAACTAGAATACTGTAGAATACAGGGATCAATGCTGATACCTAGAAGTACAAAATACATAAGGTCTATCTTAAACAATGATAAGTGCAATAAACAATAAGTGCTAGAGTTTTTTAAACAACATAAACAATACCCTACAATAAGTACAAATTTAGTCAGTCAATATGGGAGCAGTTTCAGTTGTCCTTTAACTAGGCTGCAAATAGATGAGTCTTCAGTCTGCATTTGAAGACTGCAAGGGACTCTGCTGACCGGACAGCAAGTGGGAGTTCATTTCACCATCTTGGAGCCAGGACAGAAAATAGTCTCGATGCTTGTCGTCAATGAGAACTGAAGCAAGGAATTTCAAGCCGAGCCGTACTTGAGTTTCAAAGTGCTCGAGCAACGGATCGCGCTTTGACCATTGACTTCATGTATGAAGGGGATGATCCATTTTTGGCTTTTGTAGGCAAGCATCAAAGTTTTAAATCTGATGTGTGCAGCTACTGGGAGCCAGTGAAGGGAGTGCAGCAGTGGAGTAACGTGTAAACTTCGGAAGATTGAAGACCAGTCGTGCTGCTGCATTCTGGACAAGTTGTAGAGGGCTGATGGCTCTTAGAGGAAGACCAGCAAATAGCGAGTTGCAGTAGTCTAGCTTTGAGATCACAAAAGACTACACAAGCACCTGGGTAGCGTCCTGTGAGAGATAGGGCAGAATGTTTCATATGTTACAAAGGAGAAATCTGCAAGACCGTGTTAGATTAGAGAAGAATGTCAAAGGCTGCTGAAAGGACTAGAAGAATCAAAACAGATGACTGTTTGGCAGCTTTACCAGCATGAAGTTTTTCCGTCACTGCTATGAGGGCCGTTTCTGTAGAATGTGCCGGTTTGTAGCCAGACCGATTGATCACTTTATGCAAGTGCATGTACAACCAATGTTTCAGGAACTTCTTACTTATTAGGTTTCATACCTCAAATGTTAATCAAAATGAAGATTTTGAGGAAAATACGTTTAATATGTAACTTTTCTCCAAAATATACCCACCACTTTACTGGATATTATTGTTACTGACTTGTTCACAAACAGTAAATGTCATTCTTTGCAGTACAAATCTTTGTAAACTTTGCAGAGAATTAATCTCTTATTAGTATTCTTTAAGTCTTTGGTTTGGCCTTTTTTGGTGCAAATATTGTTCGAAACTGGATGTTTGACAAATCACATTACTTTTTGTTACACACAAAAGGGTCTCTATACGAAAAAAAAGTTGAAAGTCATATAAGGGTTCTTTTGAAGAAAGATGTACCCATCTACCAGTCCCCATCTATCAGCTACTTACTCGGCTGCTGCTAAAAATAGGGATTTCAAATATTTTTTGAACTATTGACTTATTTTCCCAATAACCAAAATGTCAGTGCAGCATTCTAGAAATGTCACAATTGTCACAATGTCACAATGATTATTCTTTATGTCTTTGGTTTGGCCTTTTTTGGGGCAAATATTGTTTGAAACTGGATGTTTGACAAATCACGTTATTTTTTGTTACACACAAAAGGGTCTCTATACGAAAAAAAAGTTGAAAGTCATATAAGGGTTCTTTTGAAGAAAGATGTACCCGTCTACCAGTACCCATCTATCAGCTACTTACTCGGCTGCTGCTAAAAATAGGGATTTCAAATATTTTTTGAACTATTGACTTATTTTCCCAATAACCAAAATGTCAGTGCAGCATTCTAGAAATGTCACAATGCATATGACATCACAACATCTTTGACGTCACTACAAGTATATAAAGGTGAGCGCAAGCATTTATATGTCATTTCACTTGACAGATTTCAGCAGTTATAAAGTTGGAAGACAATAGAGTGAATTAAACCTAATCGTAGGTCAACTTTCCAGAACAAGGTACGGTTGAATAAGTCAATTTTGTAATTACAGAAGGCTATTTTCCATCTAATTGTATGTGTATGTAACTGTCTTTCTGTCTAAATGTCCACTTAGCTACTATAGCTAGAGCTTTTCTAATTTTATGATGAACGGTCTGTCTGCTGTAGTTTTATATAGTTATGGAATGCATTGACGTTCCACCTGTTTTCTCACACAAGGCTTTATGTCAAGCATAAGTGACTGCTTTTTATGCTATTTAGATTTTGCTGTTTTAAAGGTACAAGACAAGTAATATAAGTGATTAAACCAAATTTCATCACCATACCCGCCCTTTCATGTTAGATTGCTGTCTGTCCACCAAACTGTAAAAATGATTTATGCTTTTGACTTCACATCGCCTTTTCAGAACAAAGTATTCCAGGAGAGTCCTAAGAAAACTTGGACCAGGACAAATGGAGAAACAGAAGCGTCTTTTAGGCAGGAAGATGTAAGGCCTTTGCACTACAATGTTAAAAAATCTTAGAATAACAATATTAATTTTAAATGATTCTTATTTATACAGCATATTCCTTATAGAACCCAAAAGCTCAAGGTGCTTTACACTGCAATGAATGAACAGTATTTAGTAATAAAACATTGATCAAATAAAACAGTTAAAAGTCACAAAATATAAATGTAGAAAATGAAATTAATTGAAACAGAATTTAAATTAAACCGGCTAAACAAGCTGAACAATTAGATCAAGCTAAACAAGCCACTCTTTAATCTGTATTAAACACCAAGAGAGCTTGCACTCTAAATACTTTCTGGACTATTCCAAAGTATCGGAACGATGAAACATGAAACAGATGAAACATGTTTCATCAACCTTGTTATTTTAAAAGATTAGGAAGTAATGTTAAAGGAATCAGTCTTATTTTCCTTATAATGTGCTAAAGTAGAATAAAATAATTTTGATTGTATTGTGCAATTAACAAAATACAACATGGACCTGAGCTCTATCAGTGATTCATCCATTAAATAGAGAATAAGAATAACAATCTATAAACTTAGACACAAGCTCTCTCAAAATAATTTGACCATGGATTTTAGTTCAGGCTGTTGATGTTTGAAGAATGACAAACGAACAACATTTCCTTATATATTTTTGTTGTTTCCATAGTAAAATTCCTTCACCTCCAAAAGTGACACGGGCTTCTTCAGTATTTAAAAAGGTGAGTTTAAAATGGCCAAATTTGTTATTCATCAGAAAATGGAATTGTTGCTAATAAGTGAGATGTCAGCACAGTTGTTATGTTATCCTGATATTTAATTTCTTTTTATTCAACCTCTTCTATGGTTCTCAAAACAAGAGCAAGTCAAAAAGCACAAGACAAAACGAGAATAAACCTGTGAGGAATGACAGCAAAATGCTCCTTGATAGAGCCAAAAAAATCATCCCAGACTTGGAGAAGCTCGATATTGCACCAATCTTGACCCATTTTGTGATGGATCTGACTCATGAGTATGCCATTTTTAAACCTTTTCTTCTTCTTCTTCTTCTTCTTCTTCTTCTTCTTCTTCTTCTTCTTCTGCTTTTTCAATTTATCATTTTTATTTTTGGTATAATTTTGAATGTATGAGATTTTTAGCATAAATATTAATTATAGTTCTAAAGAATGCTTTTATTCACATTCTTTTAGGCAGTGGACATCTATCCGGAAAGCAATCCCTAGTCCAGTAAGTCATACTACATTGCTTACACATCAACATATTTTAAATGGGATTCATATTAATTCTAAACCAAACAACCAAAACCATTTTGGAGCAATTTTCAATGTTCGCCTTTCTATGTTATCTCTCCTTTCTTTCACAGGAGACAAAGGTCATGATCTCTCATATGGGTTCATTCATTGCGGACATTGTCACTGAAGTAACTGTGATGGGTCTTCTTTCATCTCTGGAAGAAATGTTAGATGTTGATCTAAGATCAGTGTTGCTTTCAAATTCCAAGAAGGAAACTGCAGATTTGCTGAATGCTTTCCGTACCAGATATCGTGAGATAAATCATTCAGCTTCAGTCCACGTGAAGGAGGGAACAGCTGATATGGACTCTCTGAGCAGAGATGTTAGGACTGCGGTTATTGATACGCATCGCAGTTGCCTGGATGACCATGAGAGAGACCAAATTGTGATGAAATTCCACTCTACTATGGAAGATACAAATTCAGAAGCAGTGAGTGAGGTTCTGATAGGAGATACTGAGAGTCTGACATCGTTATCCTCAGATGTCCATGACGATGGTACATCTAGACCTATAAGTACCATTCCTATAGCTGGCTCTCCGGTTTCGGATATGCTTCAGCGCTTTGATGATGAGATGGAGGAATTTGCTGAACTGTCGCAAGACATCAATCCCCGCATAAAAGGAAGGACACATTTTTTGTCCCATCATTTAATAAATCCTGACCTTGAAGGGGTCTCATCTTGTGAGCTCTGTGGTATGGTCATGCCAATCTACCTAGAGCAGGATGACTTGAAATCATCACAGGCATCATCAGAGCTATGCACAGATAGAAGGAACACCTCCTCCGACGTCATGGCAAGCCAAGTTATGGAGTTGGTTGTCCCACCATCTGTGAAGAAGGCTCAAGAGTCCCCCAGTGTACACAATGACTGGTCTTCCCTGTTCAGCATCGATATACATAGCTCTCCATCACTACAGTCTGAGATGTCTGCTAGGTCACCATGTACTGAGCCTGCTCTGGACAATCAGAGCAAAACCATGAAAGCCCAGAAGGGGAGATTGCATTTCCTATTCCCCTTCAGTAAGGTCTCAAAGAACTTAAAGGTAAAACATTTGACTTATTTCTTATTTAGATTTTGTTACATTATTAATTTTTAAAGTAGTGCATATTTGAATTTCATTTCACACTGAATGTGTATATATCACTTTGCATAAATGACATAATTTGTTCTAAATTATATTCTGTTGCATTATTACTGGTTTGTATCTGTACTTTTAGTTATAAATGTACTTATGCTCTGATATTTCTCTACTAAATCATTGTTTTGTTTTTGTTAGAAACTCAAAAAGAAAAGCAAGGAGCACCCTAACACTGTAGCTGCTGCTGCAACTACAGGTAAGAACATATTGCTAGAAACACATATGACAATTTAGTTGTTAGACAGAATATCACAGTTATATCCATTTTTTAAAAATCAATAACTTTTTTGTCTTATGATAGGTAGTGAAGATGTTTCCCCCATCTCGTCACGTTTCACGAGGATGTTATCGTTCTTTAGAAGGCAACGCTCAAATCATCAATAAAGCCTGAAACATCAATTTGCTGAAAATGTGCAAAAATGGCTGGTTTTTGATTACATTTACATTTACATTTACAGTATTTAGCAGATGCTCTTATCCAGAGCGTCTTACAAAAGTGCTTTGTCCTTTACTCATAGAATATCTTAGTACAGTACAGTAGGTTAGAGTCCCACATACCAATGAACTAGAATACTGTAGAATACAGGGATCAATGCTGATACCTAGAAGTACAAAATACATAAGGTCTATCTTAAACAATGATAAGTGCAATAAACAATAAGTGCTAGAGTTTTTTAAACAACATAAACAATACCCTACAATAAGTACAAATTTAGTCAGTCAATATGGGAGCAGTTTCAGTTGTCCTTTAACTAGGCTGCAAATAGATGAGTCTTCAGTCTGCATTTGAAGACTGCAAGGGACTCTGCTGACCGGACAGCAAGTGGGAGTTCATTTCACCATCTTGGAGCCAGGACAGAAAATAGTCTCGATGCTTGTCGTCAATGAGAACTGAAGCAAGGAATTTCAAGCCGAGCCGTACTTGAGTTTCAAACTGCTCGAGCAACGGATCGCGCTTTGACCATTGACTTCATGTATGAAGGGGATGATCCATTTTTGGCTTTTGTAGGCAAGCATCAAAGTTTTAAATCTGATGTGTGCAGCTACTGGGAGCCAGTGAAGGGAGTGCAGCAGTGGAGTAACGTGTAAACTTCGGAAGATTGAAGACCAGTCGTGCTGCTGCATTCTGGACAAGTTGTAGAGGGCTGATGGCTCTTAGAGGAAGACCAGCAAATAGCGAGTTGCAGTAGTCTAGCTTTGAGATCACAAAAGACTACACAAGCACCTGGGTAGCGTCCTGTGAGAGATAGGGCAGAATGTTTCATATGTTACAAAGGAGAAATCTGCAAGACCGTGTTAGATTAGAGAAGAATGTCAAAGGCTGCTGAAAGGACTAGAAGAATCAAAACAGATGACTGTTTGGCAGCTTTACCAGCATGAAGTTTTTCCGTCACTGCTATGAGGGCCGTTTCTGTAGAATGTGCCGGTTTGTAGCCAGACCGATTGATCACTTTATGCAAGTGCATGTACAACCAATGTTTCAGGAACTTCTTACTTATTAGGTTTCATACCTCAAATGTTAATCAAAATGAAGATTTTGAGGAAAATAAGTTTAATATGTAACTTTTCTCCAAAATATACCCACCACTTTACTGGATATTATTGATCCTGATTTGTTCACAAACAGTAAATGTCATGCTTTACAGTACAAATCTTTGTAAATTTTGCAGATAATTAATCTCTTATTAGTATTCTTTAAGTCTTTGGTTTGGTCTTATTTGGGGCATATTTTGTTTGAAATTGGATGTTTGACAAATCACATTATTTTTTTGTTACACATAAAAGGGTCTCTTTACATGAAGAAAAAAAATTGAAAGTCATAAAAAGGTACTTTTGAATAGAATGCAGAACTGGGTGAGGATGCTGGTGTCAAAGGTGTGTTTCTCTATATATCCAGACTCCTATGCAGGGCACACAATAAAATACGTGAAAGGTTGCCAGAGCATACATTGGGACATGCACCCACATGGGCAGCATATCTGCTGCGTGTGCCTGGGTGTGCCCATGCATGCACGATTGGGAATCATTCACGCTGTTACACTGGTTGGGGCAGGACGACGTGGAGTCGCTCTTGTCACTGGAGTTCTTCTTGCCGCTCTCCGAGCACAAGTCGCCCTGCAGTGCATCGAACAGCACGGGGTTCAGATGGACATACTCCCCCGATACCACCTCGATTACTGCAGGGAAACAGAAGAAGGGCACGTGGGGATCATATGTACTATGAGCTAGGACAATTTCTGCTGTTTTACAACAGTTTTGCATAGTTACAGATAAACTGTTCATACTATTACATTATTGCAGACTGAAGATAAAAAACTCCTACCTTCCTCATGAAGCCTTTTTAAATCATAAAAAGATAATAAACAAAATATGCTTCAATATATCAGCACAGTATAAAGTACAGACTATATAGTATAAAAATGTAATATTTCAAATGCACAGACAAAGACATGGTATATAATTTTGCCATATCAAACACAGACCATTGTAAATCCGTATTATTCCACTTTAATAACAGATATTAGTATGCGGTGTCCTTACACCTTTGTCTTGTCTGACAGTAATTGACTATGCCATCCAATAATGATAGCTGGAAGAATTTTATCTGTGCTTTACAAATTCCCAGACAATGCAGTTTCATTGCTGCACCTAACAGAGTGTTCCATGCAAAGAGAACAGGCTTGCTCAGATTTTTGGGTATTGACATTAAGACAGTTATATTGGGTGGAACAGCTACCCTTTGAAATGACAAAGAAGGATTTCTTTTAAACTCAAACGCTATCCTCTATCTGTCACGATACAGCCCCCTCGTCCCAGACGTGTGTGTGTGTGGGTGTGCATGTGTGTGTGTTTTTCTGCATTGCCATGCCCTCCCCATATATCAAACTTCTTCCTCTTTTCGTGTCGTTACGGTTTATGAATGTAAAGTCTTGTGTAGTCATTGGTTGCTTGTGTTTAACCTTACGTGAGCATATGTGCTAAGTTGTCTTCATTGTGTCTGTCAATAAACGTCATTGTCTTCTACACGGCTTGCCTTTGTATCCTGCCAATCGAAACACCAACCGCCAAAGGATGCCAGGAAAGAAGCGCAAAAAGAGGAACTGGAAGAAAAGGCATGACCACTCTTCCACAGCCCCTGCAGGGAAACCGTCCATCTTTATGGACACACTCCACAGTTTGTAGAGTTCTACAAACCCTCGACAGACTACTGGAACTGGTACGATTACGACCAATATCCAGGTCCTATTATCCATCTTGGGACTACCGAGAGGGTTAAGAGGAAGATGGCAGGAGGAAGGTTTATACCACATCAGCCTCCAGTCGGACTCGGGGGTCGATCGCTTGTAGGATCCAGCAATGAAGGTGGAGGAGGCCCTCCAGGAGGATCCTCCCACTGTTATGGACACCGGGTCAGCGCACTCCAGGAGCGACGAGCCTCCGGCATACAAGGCTTTGCCCAAGGCACGCCATTCTGGAGCCAGGAAGGTACCCCGCGTGACTGGCAGAGAGGCGTGATCATCTGAGGACAATCTCTCCCCTAAGACACACAGCCCCAGAGCTAGTGTGCCTCTGCATACGCCTCGTAGAGGCAAGAAGGAAGCCTCACCAGTGCCCGCCCCAGAGACAGGCAAAACCGCTGGTGTGCTTCCTGGC